>NC_090653.1:175244633-175525410 GCF_040937935.1 Hyperolius riggenbachi | reverse complement strand
ATCTCAAACGTCAATGGGAGGTACGGAAATCCGTGTCCTCTCACTGCTGGAGCGCAACCCGGAACTGTCTATTCCCCAGTGCGCATGCACACCCAATCCACAAAGTCCTCAATACATAAAGCAATTCTTAAAGGTACGATCAATGACTATTATATCCATAAAGCCCACACAATGGTTTTAAGAACATTTTAACAAAATATACAAAGAAGCTAATGCAATGTATTATGATATTAGAATTAGACAAGGATTATATGTTTCAAACATTACAATTTTGCATAAGACACATCGCTGGTAAAACAACAAGGTCAGGGAGAGAGGGACACTATCAAAAAAGAAAATTCACTGATCAGAAGCACAACAGTCATATGTAGTGGGCACAAAAACTCCAGCGTCCATGCACTACACGTGTGAAAGGCACCATTTATAGTGTCCATATATCACATAATAGTATATCCATAAGTTTAAGATGAGGGGGGGTGTAACAGGTCAAACAATCGTTCACCAGTTGGTTCTTCTATAGGTGACGCGATGCAGGTAAGGTTCGATTATGCATTAGGATGGCCGTGAGCATACTTCCCAGGTCCTGGAGGATCTAGATGAAGAATTATGTCAAAAATGAGATGTTCACCTTAATAATTTGTTTAGTTCCTGAGGGGACAGAACATAGTAAGAGTAATACAACTGGGTATAATGTATAGATAAAGATAATAATAATAATAGTATGAATAAAGTGGCCACCCTGTGTAAACAAACAAACACAGAACATTTATATCGCGCTTTTCTCCTGGCGGACTCAAAGCGCCAGAGCAGCAGCCACTAGGGCGCGCTCTATAGGCAGTAGCAGTGTTAGGGAGTCTTGCCCAAGGTCTCCTACTGAATAGGTGCTGGCTTACTGAACAGGCAGAGCCGAGATTCGAACCCAGGTCTCCTGTGTCAGAGGCAGAGCCCTTAACCATTACACTATCCAGCCACGTGTTGTTAATTCTCTTAGGGTCTGTTCGGCCCCTTACCTAGGACCATCCCAGACCACACCTTGTATATTAAAGCTCTGATGTCTGAGTTCGTATAGGTGCTTACACACACACATGCAAGGGACAGTGCGCAAAAGCGAAACAGGCGGTGGCGGTCCACTCACCAAAGACCACCACCACCACACTCATGCACAGCGAAGAAAACCCACCAAAGTGATCCGCGCCCACCTCCGCAGAAATCATTCACCACGTGAAGAAATAAAAGCAAATTAAGAGTATAAAGGGAAAATATATATATATAAATATATATCATGGTAATCTGCGCTTACCTCCGCAGAACCATGTTCCATATTGTATCCAAAACTAAATAGTTATCCCATCCATATGTGCATATACTGATTATGCCCAGCAATAATAATTAGTGTTTAGTGTATACTTACCCAAGAAATGATTTGAAAGAGAATTCCTCATTTAGACCTCTAGGGGCTCTGCTCCCCATTTGATAAATCCATCTCAATATTTTTGTAGCAAACGTTTGGTCACGTCACCCCCTCTGGAACCGATCTTTATACATTCCAAGGCAACAACGTGTAAACCTGCTGTTCTCCCCTGATGGTGGAATAGGAAGTGTGAGGCAACACTTGTAAGTTTTTTATGGTTTAAATGATCCCTATTCGCTAGCGAGATATTTGATAAATGCTGTTGCACCCTCTTTCTGAGCTGGTTACTTGTCTGTCCTATATATAACTTACTACAGGAACAGCTCAAGAGGTAAATTACACCACTTGATCTGCAGTTGTTATATTGATGGAGCCGAAAGGTCTCTGTTCCCAGGGCATTGGTTACTGAATAAGTGGGAGACATGTATTGGCAAACAGAACAGTTGCCACATGGGTGGCTACCCCTAAGTCTGAACCCGCTTCCCAGTGATCGAGTAGATCTCTGGTAAAAGCTGTTGCACACAATGTCCTTAATATTTTTAGCTCTTCTGCAGCTCATTGAGGGAAATGGTTTAAGAGCCGTGGTTAAGTGGCTATCAGATAACAAAATGGGCCAATGCCTCTGCAGCTTTTGTCTGATATCAGACCACTGATTATTGTAGTTAGTAATGAAACGGATGGTTGTATTCTCCATTTTGGTTTTAGGGCACAACAAATCAGTTCTGTTGGCCTCCCTAGCTCTCCTATATCCACGAGCTATTACCTTCCTAGGGTATCCTCTTACGTTGACGCTGTGTTAAGTCATGGGCTTGTTGCCGGAAGTCCTCATGTTCACAGCAATTCCTTCTCAATCGGAGAAATTGGCCAGTTAGAAGATTCGTCTTTTGATCTGGTTTGTGGCAACTTTGGAAGTGTAGTAAGCTATTAGTTGCTGTTGGCTTGCGAAATAAATTGAAACAAATATGGCCCAAAAAACTTGTAATCTCAGGTATTTCGGGAGGGATGTCAGCCCTCACCAATCTACTACCCACAGTCTCGTTACGTTTGTAGGCCGGTATTGGCGGTGAACGAAATTCAGGTATCTCTGGATACGCACTGCCCAGTATGTGCCAGTGTTTCTTAATGCTAGCCAGAACTCTATTGGAAAAACCATGACACTGGCAAACAAAGGGAAGGCGTGGTCCATGGTCGTCATCTTTTTTACAATATTCCCCTGGGAAATTTCATCACGTACCCCCCCGAATGAGATCAGGTGGGTATCCCTGCTCTGAGAGTTTATCAGCCATCTGCTGTCTCCTATTCTCAAGTACCCCTTGATCAGTAACTATCCTATCCACCCGGAGCAATTGGCTCCTTGCTGCTGAGCGGAATACAGCAGGTGGGTGAAAACTCTCGAAGCGGAGCAACTGATTACGATCAGTTGGTTTTTGATTGAAGTCAGAAACCAGGGTGTCTCCTTGTCGTTTAATCGTAGTGTCCAAACAATTCAACTCCAAATGGTCATACACTATCTCAAACTTTATATTGGCATGGAAGCGGTTGAGATCATCGTGGAAGGACACAGCAGGGATCCAATGTCGCCCCGCCACACCGCAAAAATGTCGTCTATGAAACGCCACCAGGCGCCACAGTGCCTGGTGTACGATTCATGAGTATAGACATAACGAGTCTCAAACTGGTGCATAAAAGCACCCGCAAAGGACGGGGCCACATTGGATCCCATTGCTGTTCCTCGTAATTGGAGAAAAAAAGTCTCCTTGAAAAGGAAATAATTATTCTCCAGTACGAATTGTAACAAAGTACTGAAGAAAGACAATTGTTGTTGTGTACTGTATATATCCCAGCCGATTCAGCCAATTCGAGACATGCCTGGATGCCCTCGGATTGGGGAATGGACGTATAGAGGGACGAAACGTCCAAACTGACCAACCATGTTTCTGCCGTTTGATCAAGCTTCAAGTGTGAAACCTTAGTCAGAAAATCAGAGGTATTCCGAATATAAGATGGTATGGTCTGTACCAATGGGGACAGTACTTTGTCCAATAGTGTGGCGCATGGGGTGAAAATCGACCCTATGCCCGCCACTATGGGACGTCCCGGGGGTTTCTCAGGGTTCTTGTGGACCTTGGGTAGGTTACAAAACCGGGATAATGGGATGCGTGACAAATAAAAAATCACTCAGGTCCCTGGTGATCACCTGTTGGTGGACAGCACTGTCCAGAATACTGCGTAATGCAGTTTTCAGGTGGGGGGTGGGGTTCCCTGGTAGTTGTTTATAGACCTTTTTATCAGAGAGTTAGGAAAGTATCTCGGCCTCATAGTCCCCATGGTCCATGACTACCAGGGCCCCGCCCTTATCAGCAGATTTCAAAACAATGTCTCTTCGCTGACTAAGCTCAAACAAAGCTGACCTTTCTCCCAATGATAAATTGTTGCCAGCGTAGTCTTTGCCAGATGACTCAATTACCTATGTCCACAGTCACTTTGTTGACAAACATCTCCACCCAAACATATGTGGTTGGAGGCACAAAACGGCTTTTTGGAAACAAATGAAACTGTTTGCATTTTAAAGCTGAGCTGGCAACAGTCTTAGCAATCACAGGTTTCTTCAAGAAGTGTTCTTTCAGTCTGACCTGTCTGAATAATCTAAAAATGTCCTGCTTCAATACATACATTACGTATCCATGGCAGTTCTAGGAGTAAAACCCAGGCCTCTATTGAGCACACATACCTCATTTGGAGAAAGTTCGGTGGAAGAAAGATTCATAATGGCTTCTTGCGGCGCTGGCTCCGTGTAACCCTGCGTTCCGGGGGGATCACGCGGGGCTGGTGAAGCGGGTTCGGCGGTGTTTCCTCCCTGCTCTGCGGTGGTGTCTTTTGTTTTGCGCCTGCGGCGCTGCTGTTGGCGGCCTCGTCCTAAAAAACGACCCGCTGGTGAGGAGGAGGAACCGGAAGTAGGTACAGATGAGGTAGACGGTGCACGGTCCGTGCGCCAGCCGCGACCGCCAGTAGAGTTCCAATAGTATACTTGGTTCCTACGGTAATCCTCCTGATCACGATTAAATTTCACGCGCTTGCGCTCTTGGAGAGTGGAGAGTTTTATCAAGGCGTTCCTTAGTAGCAGAAAACTTCTCCGGAGTGAGTGTAACACGGAGTTCCGCCTCCACAGCCGCAGCTTTAGCTTGGATGATCGGTAGTTCCTCCTGAATTTGCGCAATCGTAAGTGTAATCAAGTCAAAGGAGCACTTATTTAGTATCTGCGCAAAGAGTATTTTGAAGTCCTCTGAGTCTGAAAACAGAGTTGGAGTTAATCTCACTTGTAAGCCACGTGGAATACGACGTTCCCGGTGGTACTCTGCCAGGGTCACACAATGCAATTCAAGTGCAAGTTGTCTTTTAAGAAGTTTCTCCCAGGTGCGGGTATTAACAGTTGATGTCTTTTGCGTGAGGAAGTCACGCGATCCTGCGACCTCTGTATGGATCCTAGATGTCTACTCTTCAGTATACGAGAAGACATCACTGACAGGAACGGTAGGTGCAGGCTCCATGTAGTATGAGTGGAGCACGCTGAACCAGGGCAAGTATATAGAGTCCGAGGGGGATCAGCAGCTCACACCAACAATTTTGTGACTCTGTGCGCCCGCAACTGAGGGAGCCCAATCCCTCTGGGTCATATAAGAATAAAGCGAGGAGTTGCAGCACACGGCTCTTTTATTGAGCAATTAAACAATATAATACAGGCAACGGTTCGGTTGTCCCGAACCTTTCTCAATGCCAACCAAATAAATGCAATACATTCAAATTTATACCTGCCCACACAGGAAATGACATAACAAGTTACCACCCCTCATGGTGGACAAGGAAGTAAACAAAGAAATAGGAATCAAAACAAAGCATTATACATAAAGAATAATAAGTGTTAATTCACACTTGTCTCATAAGTGTCAGTCCATGATTTAATTTCTTTTGTCTGTGCACAGTTCATGTCATCCAATCCGTCTCAGATATATTGAGTAAAACTAGAAAAAAACAACATTATAAATATAAATGTAGGTCAAAGTCCCTATTTAATTCATGTGGATGTAGGGATCCACCTACATTTATATTTATAATGTTGTTTTTTTCTAGGTTTACTCAATATATCTGAGACGGATTGGATGACATGAACTGTGCAAAGACAAAAGAAATTAAATCATGGACTGACACTTATGAGATAAGTGTGAATTAGCACTTATTATTCTTTATTTATAATGCTTTGTTTTGATTCCTATTTCTTTGTTTACTTCCTTGTCCACCATGAGGGGTGGTAACTTGTTATGTCACTCATACTACATGGAGCCTGCACCTACCGTTCCTGTCAGTGGTGTCTTCTCGTATACTGAAGAGGAGACATCTAGGATCCATACAGAGGTCGCAGGATCGCGTGACTTTCTCAAGCAAAAGACATCAACTGTTAATACCCGCACCTGGGAGAAACTTCTTAAAAGACAACTTGCACTTGAATTGCATTGTGTGATCCTGGCAGAGTACCACCGTATTCCACGCGGCTTACAAGTGAGATTAACTCCAACTCTGTTTTCAGACTCAGAGGACTTCAAAATACTCTTCACGCAGATACTAAATAAGTGCTCCTTTGACTTGATTACACTTACGATTGCGCAAATTCAGAAGGAACTACCGATCATCCAAGCTAAAGCTGCGGCTGTGGAGGCGGAACTCCGTGTTACACTCACTCCGGAGGAGTTTTCTGCTACTAAGGAACGCCTTGATAAGACTCTGACAGACCTGTGGGTCACTCTCCAAGAGCACAAGTGCGTGAAATTTGATCGCGATCACGAGGATTACCGTAGGAACCAAGTATACTATTGGAACTCTACTGGCGGTCGCGGCTGGCGCACGGACCGTGCACCGTCTACATCATCTGTACCTACTTCCGGTTCCTCCTCACCACCAGCGGGTCGTTTTTTAGGACGATGCCGCCAACAGCAGTGCCACAGGCTCAAAACAAAAGACACCACCGCAGAGCAGGGAGGAAACACCGCCAAACCTGCTTCACTCGCACCAGCTCCGTGCGACCCCCCCGGAACGCAGGGTTACACGGAGCCAGCGCCACTAGGAGCCAGTATGAATCTGTCTTCCACCAAACTTTCTCCAAATGAGGTATGTGTGCTCAATAGAGGCCTGGGTTTTACTCCTAGAACTGCCATGGATACGTTTGTATTGAAGCAGGACATTTATAGATTATTCAGACAAGTCAGACTGAAAGCACACTTCTTGATAACACCTGTGATTGCTAAGACTGTTTCCAGCTCAGCTTTAAATTGCAAACAGTTTCATTTGTTTCCAAAAAGCCGTTTTGTGCCTCCAACCACATATATGGGGGTGGAGATGTTTGTCAACAAAGTGACTGTGGACATAGATCGGCTAATTGAGTCATCTGGCAAAGACTATGCTGGCAACAATTTATCATTGGGAGAAAGGTCAGCTTTGTTTGAGCTTAGTCAGCGAAGAGACATTGTTTTGAAACCTGCTGTTAAGGGCGGGGCCCTGGTAGTCATGGACCATGGGGACTATGAGGCAGAGATACTTTCCCAACTCTCTGATAAAAAGGTCTATAAACAACTACCAGGCAACCCCGCCCCCCACCTGAAAACTGCATTACGCAGTATTCTGGACAGTGCTGTCCACCAACAGGTGATCACCAGGGACCTGAGTGATTTTTTATTTGTCACGCATCCCATTATCCCGGTTTTGTATAACCTACCCAAGGTCCACAAGAACCCTGAGAAACCCCCGGGATGTCCCATAGTGGCGGACATAGGGTTGATTTTCACCCCATGCGCCACACTATTGGTACAGACCATACCATCTTATATTCGGGATACCTCTGATTTTTTGACTAAGGTTTCACACTTGAAGCTTGATCAAACGGCAGAAACATGGTTGGTCAGTTGGGACGTTTCGTCCCTCTATACGTCCATTCCCCAATCCGAGGGCATCCAGGCATGTCTCGAATTGGCTGAATCGGCTGGGATATATACACAACAACAATTGTCTTTCTTCAGTACTTTGTTACACTTCGTACTGGAGAATAATTATTTCCTTTTCAAGGAGACTTTTTTTCTCAAATTACGAGGAACAGCAATGGGATCCAATGTGGCCCCGTCCTTTGCGGGTGCTTTTATGCACCAGTTTGAGACTCGTTATGTCTATACTCATAAATCGTACACCAGGCACTGTGGCGCCTGGTGGCGTTTCATAGACGACATTTTTGCGGTGTGGCGGGGCGACATTGGATCCCTGCTGTCCTTCCATGATGATCTCAACCGCTTCCATGCCAATATAAAGTTTGAGATAGTGTATGACCAATTGGAGTTGAGTTTTTTGGACACTACGATTAAACGACAAGGTGAAACCCTGGTTTCTGACTTCAATCAGAAAACAACTGATCGTAATCAGTTGCTCCGCTTCGATAGTTTTCACCCACCTGCTGTATTCCACTCAGTAGCAAGGAGCCAATTGCTCCGGGTGGATAGGATAGTTACTGATCAAGGGGTACTTGAGAATAGGAGACAGCAGATAGCTGATAAACTCTCGGAGCAGGGATACCCACCTGATCTCATTCGGGGGTACGTGATGATATTTCCCAAGGGAATATTGGAAAAAAGATGACCGACCGTGGACCACGCCTGCCCTTTGTTTGCCAGTTTCATGGTTTTTCCAATAGAGTTCTGGCTAGCATTAAGAAACACTGGCACATACTGGGCAGTGCGTATCCAGAGATACCTGAATTTCGTTCACCGCCAATACCGGCCTACAGACGTAATGAGACTGTGGGTACATTTATATTTATAATGTTGTTTTTTTCTAGGTTTACTCAATATATCTGAGACGGATTGGATGACATGAACTGTGCACAGACAAAAGAAATTAAATCATGGACTGACACTTATGAGATAAGAGTGAATTAACACTTATTATTCTTTATTTATAATGCTTTGTTTTGATTCCTATTTCTTTGTTTACTTCCTTGTCCACCATGAGGGGTGGTAACTTGTTATGTCATTTCCTGTGTGGGCAGGTATAAATTTGAATGCATTGCATTTATTTGGTTGGCATTGAGAAAGGTTGGGGACAACCGAAACGTTGCCTGTATTATATTGTTTAATTGCTCAATAAAAGAGCCGTGTGCTGCAACTCCTCGCTTTATTCATATATATATATATATATATATATATATATATATATATATATATATATACATATACATATATATACATATATATATACATACACGTTATACGGTTGTGTTCAAAATTATTCAACCCCCAATGCTGTAAAGGGTTTTAGGGAATTTAGTGTACATTTTTAATTGCGTTCAGAATGAAATATTACAAGGATTTTTAAAGAACCAAATGCAACTAAAATGACAAATTGTTTTTGTAATGCAGAATTAAATGTTTTTTTGTGTGATTTCTTCATTGTCAAAATTATTCAACCCCTTAACCACTTGCCGACCGCACGCTTATACCGCGCGTCGGCAAAGTGGCAGCTGCAGGACCAGCGACGCAGTTCTGCGTCGCCAGCTGCAGGCTGATTAATCAGGAAGCAGCCGCTCGCGCGAGCGGCTGCTTCCTGTCAATTCACGGCGGGGGGCTCCGTGAATAGCCTGTAAACGCAAGCGGAAATAATCCGCTTTGTTTACATTGTACGGAGCTGCTGCGCAGCAGCGCCGTAAGGCAGATCGGCGATCCCCGGCCAATCAGCGGCCGGGGATCGCCGCCATGTGACAGGGGACGTCCTGTCACTGGCTGCACAGGACAGATAGCGTCCTGTGCAGCCCGGATCACCAGGGGGGAAAGGTAGGAGAGGGAGGGGGGGAATTTCACCGCGGAGGGGGGCTTTGAGGTGCCCCCCCCCCCGCAACATGCCTGCAGGCAGGAGCGATCAGACCCCCCCTGCACATCATCCCCATAGGGGGGAAAAAAGGGGGGCGATCTGATCGCTCTGCGTGCACCCTGATCTGTGCTGGGGGCTGCAGAGCCCACCCAGCACAGATCCCAACAAACAGCGCTGGTCCTTAAGGGGGGGTAAAGGGTGGGTCCTCAAGTGGTTAAAGAGACACTGAAGCGATAAAAAAATTATGATATAATTAATTGGTTGTGTAATACGGATAATTACTAGAATTTTAGTAGCAAAGAAAATATTCTAATATTTTTATTTTCAGGTATATAGTGTTTTTTATAACATTGCATCATTCTCTAATATTTGCAGTTTAGACACTACTTAGCATTCTAAATGGGTTCAAAAGTTCACTAGCCTGTTCTGTACAATCTTCCCTGCAGAGAAAAAAAAGATACATTGAGCCATATGTTATTCATTTTTTCTCCAGTGTTTTCTCCTAGGTGATATTTTCACAACTTGTAAATAAAATACCTTTTACACCACCAGCAAGCAAACACATATTCAGAATAATTTTAACAGTACTTTTTGGCCTACTTGTTGGTACTTTTTCCATTACAAAGTGCTAAAAAGTTAATTTAAATTACAGATGAAAAATTATCTCCTAGGAGAAAACTCAGGAGAAAAAGTGAATTGCATATGCCTATGGTCTTTTAAAGCTTATTATCTCAAGTGTCTATCAGAGTTCTCTGTGACTTTGAAAGTCATGGAGTTCAATGGCTAATTTGCATAGATAACTGGACTGGAGTTTCTTAACTCTTCCTTTACTGGAAACAATATTAGACTTGTGTCTGCTGCTAATGTTTTTTTTTCTTAGCTGTACTACACATACAAATCATTATATCATAATTTTTTTTTTCGCTTCAGTGTCTCTTTAAAGACTACCACTCTTAAGAACAGAGGTTCATTCAAGTGTTTTTGATCAGGTATTGAAAACACCTGTGGATGTTAACGAGCAACAATCAAGCATAATAAGAACCAGTTAGGCAGATTTAAAATGACTGTGATACTCAGCTTCTTCTAGACCTTTACTGGTGTGTTTACAAACATGGTGAAGTCAAGAGAATGGTCCAGGAAGACAAGAGAAGAGGTGATTTCTCTTCACAGGAAGAGCAATGGCTATAAGAAGATTGCTAAGATTGCAAACATACCAAGAGACACCATAGGAAGCATATGCTAAATGGAGAAGACAGAGAGTGTGTAGTCAGCACTGCTGTAAACTGAACTTTATTCCAAAGGGTGAGGATACATCAATACATGTGTAGTATATCAAAAGTGCACATACCATGAAGTGGAGGCTGCGAGCTGATGGTGGGTGCTGGGCACAGGATAGCCTAACGGCCGTTTCGCGTTGAAAACGCGCTTCTACGGAGGCCTGATGGATGGACAGCTCAGCACAGTGCAGAATTATGAGATCCCGCAGTTACAGACCTTCTTTGGTACTTCTGAAAATTATTCCCATCGCATGATTGTCATCGTAGTGCAGACAAGGAGTAGCACCAATCTGTACTGCTCCACGTCCAGAGCATTTGTCACACTTGCTCCCGGTACCGTCGTGGACCACACTTTCAACAACTGCAATTGGGTGGATTTCTTTCTGCTCTCCCACCATCTCAGGCAAGGATGTGGCATTCCCACTCACTACATATGTGTAATGAACACTGCAAACCTCAGCCCTGACCATCTACAAAGGTTGACTGCCAAATTGTGCCACATGTACTGGAACTGGCCTGGGACCATCCGAGTGCCCACACCCTGCAAATATGCCCACCACAAGCTGGCTTTCCTGTCCCGGCAGTTCCTTCACCATGAGTCTTCCATTCAGCTGTGTGATAAGCTCCTCTTTCATTAAGTGTTGGGAACAACCGGCATCACTTTTTGCCCATTGCCCACACAATTATTTTGCTTTAAATAGCCTTCCCTTTTGTTTTTATTGTTCTGCCCAGAGATCATGCTCTATATCTCTTCCAAAACTGATTTAGCTTGAAATAATCTTTTATTTTAGATTGTATTTTATTTTATTTAATTTTATTTATTTTTTTTTTATTTTTTTGGGGGGGGGATTATAACAATACAAAATAAACCAAACAACAGTTAATGTGTTGAGTATCCCACTCAACCAGGCTTGGGCATCACAGTATGCTTACTAAGGGGGCATACAAACATCAAGAGGAGCTAAGGTTTTAAAAGCGGTGAGACCTCCGTAACAGTGCCGCCACTTTGTACTTATAGCAAGGGTCCAGTAGTGCTGCCACCCAGTACGGGTCGTTTTCCTTGAGCCTTTTTATAAGGGGGTCCCTCAACAAGCATCAGAGCATGAAATACCCCATTTGAACAAGGATGGATGCCGAGATAGCCAGCTCCTCTTCCTCACTGAGGTTACAAAAGGTTTCCTCCTCCCCCCAGCCCCTCAGTGACAGTGTTCTGTCTGTGGAGTATCACACAGATACAGAGCTATGCAATAGTGCAAACACAACACAGTGATAACCGAGGCCCTGCTACAGTGGTAATAGTCTGCTGCTTGTGTAATGTGGGCTGTGGCACACAATTATATCACACTAGAAGGGGCCACACCTGTGCGTCTGTGACAGTGTTCTGTCTGTGGAGTATCACACAGACACAGAGCTGTGCATTGTGCAATAGTGCAAACACAATACAGTGATAACAGAGGCCCTGGAGCTCCACTATGCTGCAGCCACGTGGTAACAGGTCTGAAAGGCCCTTAGGTGTGCGGGTGCTGCATGTGCGCTCAACTGAACGGACCAGCTTGGGCGTTGTTATTTATTTAAAAAAAAGTTTTTTTGTTTTTTTTAAATAACATAATTTACAAAAAAAAACGTTTTATTAAGTTAGTGCCTTATGCTCAAGTAAAGTGACCAGCATGGCGCCGCATCATGTCACGTGTACCAGAGGCCTGGATGGAATGGGAAGTTAATTATAGATCTACTGATGGTAGTAAGCAGACTGGCTCACTGTACAACCTATTTTTTCTTGATTTCTTGTTTTTCTTAAAGAGAACCCGAGGTGGGAATCTTAGAGTTAAATCTATACACAGAGGCTGGGTCTGGCTATAGTGCCCAGCCTCTGATGCTAGTTGAATATTCCCTAAATCCCCCCTGCTCTCTGCACAAGCACATAAATTACAGCCGCGCTGGCGACACTGAGCGTGTCGCAGCAGGCTCTGTTTACCATTCTAGTGCCACTCATGCCGCTCCCCCGCCTCCTGCAGAGCGCCGATCCCCGCCCACGTCTCTTCCCTCGCCGCTGATTAGAGAGAAGGGACTCGGGCAGGGAACTGCGCTCTGCAGGAGGCGGGGGAGCAGCGTGAGTGACACTAGAAAAGTAAACAGAGCCAGACAGCGCGGCTGTAATTTATGCGCTCGTGCAGAGCACAGGGGGGATTTAGGGAATATTCAACTAGCAACAGAGGCTGGGCACTATAGCCAGACCCAGCCTCTGTGTATAGATTTAACTCTAAGATTCCCACCTCGGGTTCTCTTTAAAGCATGTTTGTCAAATGTATAAAAAATGATTATTATATTTGTGTGCTGCTTTTATTAATGTGTGCATACCATTGGTGTTTGTGTTTTGCGATCAGGTGCCTTCCCAAAACAGTTGTCCCAACTTGGGTGTTGGGCTTCCCATGACTCAGCTTCTTTTGGCAGAGATTGCAGATGGCATTTCTGGTCTCAGAGGCACACAAACAAAAAAAATGCCACACTGGTGAGCTTTGGAATGTCGGCATTCGGGTGGTGGCAACAGCAGGCGTTAAAGGGCGTGTTGGCTGGCTGACCTCAAGTGTATCACTAAATGCATCATGCATCAGGCACCACTGAACGGAAATGGAGGAAAACTAGACTTAACAGGATTTCCTACAGTACAAGACTAACCTGCTGCAGTTCCACACCGCCCTTGCTCATGTGAAGCAGGAATACTTTACCAAGCTCATCGGAGCACAAGCTTCCAACCCCCGGCGTCTTTTTGCCACTTTCAACTCTCTGCTTAAACCCACTCCCCACCCTCCGTTTCCTCCCTCTCTGCCACAGATTTAGCCACCCACTTCACCAACAAAATTGTCTCCATTCGTCAGGAAATATCCAATCTCCAATCTTCACCTCCCATCCCCTCCCAATCAGCTCCTCCTCCACCCTATCCTCCCTTCACATCCTTCACTCCTACTACCACAGAGGAAGTCAACCACCTACTGCAGACTTCCCATACCACTACTTCCCCCTTGACCTCATCCCTTCTGATTTACTCCAGCCTCACTTCACGGAATTGGCCCCAGTCCTCACTACCCTGTTCAACCTCTCCCTATCCACAGGCACCTCCCCTCAGACTTCAAGCAGGCCACTGTACTACCCCTGCTCAAGAAACCCTCCCTCGACCCCTCGCTACCCTCCAACTACCGCCCTATCTCCCTCCTCCCCTTTGCCTCAAAACTCCTTGAGCATCTGGTTCACAAACACCTGACCCAGTACCTCAATGCCAACTCACTGCTAGGCCCACTGCAATCTGGATTTCGGCCTGCCCACTCAACCGAAACTGCTCTCACCAAAGTGGTCAATGACCTTGCCTTAGCTAAAGCTGAAGGTAAATACTCCATTTTCCTCCTCCTTGATAGAGATGTTGCGAACCTCCGATTTTCGGTTTCCGCGGAAGGTTCAGTTCGCGCGAACTTTCGCGAACCGCAATAGACTTCAATGGGGAGGTGAACTTTGAAGAATAGAAACACTTATGCTGGCCAGAAAAGTGCTGCAAAACATGTTTCAAGGGGTCTAACACCTGGAGGGGGGCATGGCGGAGTGGGATAGACGCGAAAAGTCCCGTGGAAAAATCTGGATTTGACGCAAAGCAGCGTTTTAAAGGCAGAAATCACATTGGGCTTGATTTACACCGCGGTGCTAACTGTTAGCACGCCTGTGAAAACCCCCTTAGCACGTGTAAACGAGCTTTTCGCGCGTAAAACTTTATGCGCGTAAAACTTTACGCGCGCACTGCACAGAGCGCAGGGCGCTCCGCGCGAAGTGCCCATTAAAGCCTATGGGACTTAGCACGCGCATAGGACTTTGCGCGCGCAAAACTTTGCGCACAAAGCTTTGTGTGCGATCTGATTGAGAAATCTGGTGCTAACCTACTTAGCACCTTGGTTAGCACATCTAAAGCCTTTAGACGTGCTAAGTAGGTTAGCACCACTTTGTGAATCAAGCCTCTTGAATGCTAAATTGCAGGCCTAAAGTGCTTTCAAACATCTTGCATGTGTATACATCAATCAGGGAGTGTAATTAGAGTACTGCTTCACACTGACACACCAAACTCAATGTGTAACGCACTGCAAACAGCTGTTTGCGTAGTGATGGTCGTGCTGGACTGGTGCACAACATGGCCAGAGTGCAGGCCGTGGCGGTTTTCCAGGCCATATGGTCACCGGGCTGTGGTAGCTCAATGATAGAGCAACAGTGACTGTCCAGCTGATCAAATTTGGTCTGACCACAATGAAGCAACGACCTTATTATCTTTGGTGTGCCACCCCCACCCGAGACACTCATATAGCCGGCGGTCATTGCTTCATTGTGGTACGTAAGCCCCTTCACCACGGCAAGGTAATGATCACGAAGGGGGATGGGCACATGTACATGCCTTTTGTTTTTTTGTTGCAGCCGACGGTAGTGCAGACAAAAAATTAGGCAGGCATGTACACGCACCAGAAAAATTAGTATAGCGGCCGCTGCTAGCAGCGGCCTTAAACATTCAGGAATCTGCCTAGAGTCCTGGACCCTGTTGGTGGTGACGGAGAAGGCAAGTGGCCTGCAGGCAGAGATGCTGTGTGTGGAGAGCGACTTAGTCTTCGGTCGGGCAGTAGCCCTCCGGCATCCATGCCTCATTCATTTTGATAAAGGTGAGGTACTGAACACTTTTGTGATTTACGCAACTTCTCTTCTCTGTGACAATGCCTCCAGCTGCACTGAAGGTCCTTTCTGACAGGACGCTTGTGGCAGGGCAAGAGAGAAGTTGGATGGCAAATTGGGACAGCTCTGGCCACAGGTCAAGCCTGCGCACCCAGTAGTCTAAGGGTTCATCATCGCTGCTCACAGTGTCTACATCCACACTTAAGGCCAGGTAGTCGGCTACATGCCGGTCCAGGCGTTGGTGGAGGGTGGATCCGAAAGGGCTACGGTGAGGCGTTGGACTAAAGAATGTCTGCATGTCCAACATCACCATGAGATCGCTGGAGCGTCCTGTCCTTGCCTGCGTGGACATGGGAGGAGGAGGATTACTGCCAGTGGTACCTTTATTGCGTTGTGCTGTCACGTCACCCTTAAACGCATTGTAAAGCATAATTGCCAGCTTGTTCTGCAAGTGCTGCATCCTTTCCGCCTTATGTTGAGTTGGTAACAGGTCCGCCACTTTGTGCCTGTACCGAGGGTCTAGTAGCGTGGCCACCCAGTACAGGTCATTCCCCTTGAGTTTTTTTATACGGGGGTCCCTCAACAGGCTGGACAACATTAAAGAGGCCATCTGCACAAAGTCGGATCCAGACGTACTCTCCATCTCCTCTTGCTCTTCCTGAGTGACGTCACACAAGTCCTCTTCCTCCCCCCAGCCACGAACAATATCACGGGAACGTGGAGCAGCACAAGCCCCCTGTGACGGCTGCTGCGGTTGTTCTTCTGCCGCCACCTCTTCCTCCTCCTCCACAGAAACACCTTCCTCATCATCCGAGTCTGACTCCTCTTCTTCCCCACACGACTCCTCTTCTTCTTCCTCCTCCTCCCCCCTCTGTGCTGCCGCAGGTGTTGAGGAAACACCTGGTTCGGATGAAAATTGCTCCCACGACTCCTCCTGCCGTAACTGTTCTTCTTCACGCTCCTCCACAGCTTTATAAACTACTCTAAGCATGGCACGCTCCAGGACGTAAGCGTAGGGGATCCAGTTGTTGGGCCACAACATCCCAATCTTCCCAGATTGTGACCTTCTACTGTAATTGTACAGGTACTGGGTGACGGCTTTCTCCTGGTCTAGCAGGCGAGAGAACATGAGCAGGGTCGAATTCCAGCGAGTCGGGCTATCGCATATCAAGCGTCTCACCGGCAAGATGTTTCTCCGCTTAATGTCCGCAAAGCGGACCATGGCCGTGTAAGACCGCCTGAAATGCCCACACAACTTCCTGGCCTACTTCAGGACGTCCTCTAAGCCTGGGTACTTTGACACAAATCTTTGCACGACCAGATTCAGCACATGTGCCATGCAGGGTTCATGTGTCAGCTTTCCCAAATTCAAAGCGGAAAGGAGATTGCTGCCGTTGTCACACACCACGTTGCCGATCTCCAGCTGGTGTGGGGTCAGCCATTGCTCCACCTCTTTGTTAAGAGCAGCCAGGAGAGCTGGTCCAGTGTGACTCTCCGCTTTGAGGCAAGACATGTCTAAAATGGCGTGACACCGTCGTACCAGGTATGCAGCGTAGGCTCTGGGGAGATGGGGCTGTGTAGCTGGAGAGGAGGAGATGGCAGCACCACTAGAGTTGAACTGCCACTCAGCCAAGGAGGAGGAGGAGGATGACAGTGAAGAGGATGTAGCAGGAGGAGAAGGAGAGGAGGTGGCAGGAGGCCTGCCTGCAAGCCGTGGAGGTGTCACAAGTTGGTCTGCTGCGCAGCCACGTACTCCCTGCTTGCCATCGGTCACCAGGTTGACCCAATGGGCTGTGTACGTAATGTAGCGGCCCTGCCTGTGCTTGGCAGACCAGGCATCCGTGGTCAGGTGGGCCCTTGACCCAACACTCTTCGCAAGAGATGACACCACTTGCCTCTCAACTGCACGGTACAAATTGGGTATGGCCTTTTTTGAAAAATAATTGCGGCCTGGTATCTTCCACTGCGGTGTCTCAATGGCCAAAAATTTACGAAAAGCCTCTGACTCCACCAGCTTGTATGGTAATAGCTGGTGAGCTAATAGTTCCGCCACGCCAGCTGTCAAACGCCGTGCAAGAGGGTGACTGGCAGAAATTGGCTTCTTCCGCTCAAAGACTACCTTCACGGGCACCTAGCTTCTGTGGGCAGAGGAGCAGGAACCGCTCAAGGGCAGAGGCGTTGTGGAGGAGGGTGGCTGTGAAGGTGCAAAGGAGAAAGCGGCTGAAGATGATTCCCCTGAAGGAGGAAGAGGAGAAGGAGGGTGGCTTGTCTTTTGAGTGCTGCTTTTCCTCAGGTGTTCTTGCCATAGCTGTTTGTGCCTTTTCTCCAGGTGCCTTCGTAAGGCACTTGTCCCTACGTGAGTGTTGGCCTTTCCATGGCTCAATTTTTGGAGGCAGAGACAACAGATGGCTTTGCTCCGATCTGAGGCACAGGCACACATGTTAAAAAATGTCCAAACCGCTGAGCTCCCCTGGGGTGATGGCACTATGGTGGCATCAGCAGCTGACGTTGAAGGGCATGTTGGCTGGCTGTCCATAGCTGGCGATACATGGCGCCGGACACTGCCACCAGCTGTTTCTGAGGACGAGCACCCTCTGCTTCTTTCATGGACTCGTCTCCTCCTACTCCTCTCTGACTCCCCCTCTGAACTGTCCCCCTGGTCATCTCCTCTATAGGAAACATATGTGGCATCCGTATAATCATCATCATCATAATCCTCATGCCCAGCTTCGCTTTCCTCAGACACCTCCAAAACTGCACCAACACCAGGTACTTCATCAACCCCCTCCTCACACGTTACGTCCATACTATCGCCACCTAACTTAGACATATGAGGTGGTGTAACTTGCTTAGCGCCTTCATCTTGTTGTAGCAGTATTGGCTGTGAATCAGTGATTTCCACACCAAATAACTCCTGCGAAGTGTCAAATGCAGCGGATGTGGTGCTTGTAGTAGCGCTAGTGGCTGCGGGAGATGAGGTATTCTGTGTTAAATAGTCAAGCACGTCCTGATCTTGGGAAGTGATGGCACGTGCCTTCTTCTGAGCACTGTACTTTGGGCCAGGGCTGCACAAATCACATCAACATGACCTCGCACAGACCTGCCGATGCCAGGTGGCCTTCCTCTGGCTCTGCCTCTACCTCTATAGGTAGCTATATGCAGTGAGGTGGGTTCACTCAACACAACAGCTAGGTATATGCAGTGAGGTGCATTCACTCAACACAAAAGGTAGTTAGATGCAGTGAGGTGGGTTCACTGAACACAAAAGGTAGTTATATGCAGTGAGGTGGGTTCACTGAACACAGAAGGTAGCTATATGCAGTGAGGTGGGTTCACTCAACACAAAAGGTATTTATATGCAGTAAGGTGGGTTCACTGAACACAAAAGGTAGTTATATGCAGTGAGGTGGGATAGCTGAACACAGAAGGATGCTATATGCAGTGAGGTGGGTTCACTCAACACAACAGCTAGGTATATGCAGTGAGGTGGGTTCACTGAACACAAAAGGTAGTTAGATGCAGTGAGGTGGGTTCACTGAACACAGATGGTAGCTATATGCAGTGAGGTAGGTTCACTCAACACAAAAGGTAGTTAGATGCAGTGAGGTGGGTTCACTGAACACAACAGCAAGGTATATGCAGTGAGGTGGGTTCACTAAACACAAAAGGTAGTTAGATGCAGTGAGGTGGGTTCAATGAACACAAAAGGTAGTTATATGAAGTGAGGTGGGTTCACTGAACACAAAGGTAGGTATATGCAGTGATGAGGTGGGTTACCTAAACACAACAGGTACTAGGTATATGCAGTACTGGGTATTACAATGTGCAGCTCCCTGTCACACACACAGGTAGTCACTGAATGTGCTGGGCTGCTGGCAGTGGCACACACACAGTATGAATTATCAAGGCTGTCTACGCAATACAAGTGTCAGTTTGACACACAGAAAAAAAAAATAGATCACAAGAACAGGATTAGCTCTGAAAAGAGCTGTTGAGGGGTGCTATTAAAGCAATAGGATTCAGCCAGGAGCAAGCTAAGAAGCCAAGAGCCTAACTAATCTTTCCCTAGGAGAAAGTCTGCAGCAGCTCACCCTACTCTGTCTATTTGCAGGCAAACGAATGAGTGTAATGGCCAGCAGAGCCTGCCTTTATAAATAAGGTGGGGAGTGGCTCCAGGGCTGAGTGTAGCCTGATTGGCTACAATGTGCCTGCTGACTGTGATGTAGAGGGTCAAAGTTGACCCTCATAGAGCATTATGGGGCGAATCGAACTTCCTGGAAAGTTCGCCTACGCCGGCGAAGGCGAACCACCCGAAGTTCGCCTGGAACTGTTCGCTGGTGTTGGGCGAACAGTGTTCGCCACTGTTCGGGTTCGCCCGGATTTTGGCCTGTTCGGGTTCGGTTCGGCACCCCCCGAACACCTCATGGTGTTCGGGAGGGTGCTTGGCCACGTTGCCCGAACCCGAACAGGCCTTCTGTGTTCGGCCGGACAAACAGCCATGTCCGGCCGAACAAAGCCTCCTATAGGGTCCCAGCATAAAGGGAGAGCATGCTCCGAGCGCGGGGGGGGGGGGGTCGGAAATGCCCCCCACCCCTCCCCGCTAAGCTCTCCCTTCTGCCGGTACCCTATAAAATTAAATTTAAGTCCCCCGAAAGTACCTGAGGAGGAGGGCAGGAAGAGGGCAGCCGGAGATCCTAGGCGCTAGTACCATCTGGTACTTCCGCCCTCTCTCTGACGCACTTCCTGTTTACATTTGTAAGTCGCGTCAAGAGAGCAGAAGTACCGCGATGACGCGTACGAGGGTACGCGTCATCTACATGATGACACGTACCCTCATACGCGTCATCGCGGTACTTCTGCTCTCTTGACGCGACTTACAAATGTAAACAGGAAGTGTGTCAGAGAGAGGGCGGAAGTACCAGATGGTACTAGCGCCTAGGATCTCCGGCTGCCCTCTTCCTGCCCTCCTCCTCAGGTACTTTCGGGGGACTTAAATTTAATTTTATAGGGTACCGGCAGAAGGGAGAGCATAGGGGGGAGGGGTGGAGGGCATTTCTGACCCCCCCCCCCCCGCGCTCGGGGCATGCTCTCCCTTTATGCTGGGACCCTATAGGGGCCCCAAAGGGACATGTTCGGGTTGAGTTCGGGGTTCGGCCCGAACATGCCGAATATCGGGGGCATGTTCGGCCGAACCCCCCCGAACCCGAACATCTGGATGTTCGCCCAACACTACTGTTCGCCAGCGAACCGTTCGGGCCATCTCTACTCCTTGACCTTTCAGCAGCTTTTGACACAGTAGATCATCCCCTACTCCTCCAGTCCCTCCAGTCCATGGGCATTCACGATCTCGCCCTGACCTGGCTTTCATCCTACCTCTCCAACCGCTCCTTCACGACCGCCTTCAATGAGTCCTCGTCCACCCCCAACCATCTCTCGGTGGGAGTCCCCCAAGTCTCAGTCCTTGACCCCCTACTGTTTACCCTATACATATCCTCCATTGGCAAGGTTATCTCCTCCATGGGTTTTAACTATCATCTGTATGCAGATGACACCCAGATCTACCTCCACACCTCTGACATATCCACCACTACCATGGACAAGGTCTCCTCCTGTCTATCAGCCATCTTCTCCTGGATGTCCGCTAGGTTCCTGAAACTAAATCTAGACAAAACGGAATTTATGATCTTCAAACCCCGGCCATCCATGAACCTCCCAGATGTGCATGTCACTGTTAACCACACTACCATTCGCCCTACCTCTCAAGCCCGCTGTCTGGGTGTCACCCTGGACTCCGCACTCTCCTTCACTCCCCACATCCAAAACATCACAAAGTCCTGCAACTTCCACCTTCGTGACATCTGTAAGATTCACCCTTTCCTGACCTCTGCCACCACCAAACTCCTCATCCATGCCCTCATAATTTCCTGCCTTGACTACTGCAATGCCCTTCTGTCTGGTCTCCCTTTGACCCGAACAGCCCCACTGCAGTCCATCATGAATGCGGCAGCCAGAATTATCCACTCCTCCCATCGCTCCACCAGGGCGGCTCCCCTCCATGAATCCCTCCACTGGCTTCCTATCCAGTCCAGAATCAGATTCAAGATACTGTGTCCAGGGGCGTAGCTAGAAATCATGGGGCCCCATAGCAAAGTTTTGGTTGGGGCCCCCTTCCCAAAAATAACAAGGCTCCTTTGTGCACTTTCCCTCCACATAACAATTTCAATCTACATGATCTACATGATCTACATGATCTACATGATGACACGTACCCTCATACGCGTCATCGCGGTACTTCTGCTCTCTTGACGCGACTTACAAATGTAAACAGGAAGTGTGTCAGAGAGAGGGCGGAAGTACCAGATGGTACTAGCGCCTAGGATCTCCGGCTGCCCTCTTCCTGCCCTCCTCCTCAGGTACTTTCGGGGGACTTAAATTTAATTTTATAGGGTACCGGCAGAAGGGAGAGCATAGGGGGGAGGGGTGGAGGGCATTTCTGACCCCCCCCCCCCCGCGCTCGGGGCATGCTCTCCCTTTATGCTGGGACCCTATAGGGGCCCCAAAGGGACATGTTCGGGTTGGGTTCGGGGTTCGGCCCGAACATGCCGAATATCGGGGGCATGTTCGGCCGAACCCCCCCGAACCCGAACATCTGGATGTTCGCCCAACACTACTGTTCGCCAGCGAACCGTTCGGGCCATCTCTACTCCTTGACCTTTCAGCAGCTTTTGACACAGTAGATCATCCCCTACTCCTCCAGTCCCTCCAGTCCATGGGCATTCACGATCTCGCCCTGACCTGGCTTTCATCCTACCTCTCCAACCGCTCCTTCACGACCGCCTTCAATGAGTCCTCGTCCACCCCCAACCATCTCTCGGTGGGAGTCCCCCAAGTCTCGGTCCTTGACCCCCTACTGTTTACCCTATACATATCCTCCATTGGCAAGGTTATCTCCTCCATGGGTTTTAACTATCATCTGTATGCAGATGACACCCAGATCTACCTCCACACCTCTGACATATCCACCACTACCATGGACAAGGTCTCCTCCTGTCTATCAGCCATCTTCTCCTGGATGTCCGCTAGGTTCCTGAAACTAAATCTAGACAAAACGGAATTTATGATCTTCAAACCCCGGCCATCCATGAACCTCCCAGATGTGCATGTCACTGTTAACCACACTACCATTCGCCCTACCTCTCAAGCCCGCTGTCTGGGTGTCACCCTGGACTCCGCACTCTCCTTCACTCCCCACATCCAAAACATCACAAAGTCCTGCAACTTCCACCTTCGTGACATCTGTAAGATTCACCCTTTCCTGACCTCTGCCACCACCAAACTCCTCATCCATGCCCTCATAATTTCCTGCCTTGACTACTGCAATGCCCTTCTGTCTGGTCTCCCTTTGACCCGAACCGCCCCACTGCAGTCCATCATGAATGCGGCAGCCAGAATTATCCACTCCTCCCATCGCTCCACCAGGGCGGCTCCCCTCCATGAATCCCTCCACTGGCTTCCTATCCAGTCCAGAATCAGATTCAAGATACTGTGTCCAGGGGCGTAGCTAGAAATCATGGGGCCCCATAGCAAAGTTTTGGTTGGGGCCCCCTTCCCAAAAATAACAAGGCTCCTTTGTGCACTTTCCCTCCACACAACAATTTCAATCTACATGATCTACATGATCTACATGATCTACATGATGACACGTACCCTCATACGCGTCATCGCGGTACTTCTGCTCTCTTGACGCGACTTACAAATGTAAACAGGAAGTGTGTCAGAGAGAGGGCGGAAGTACCAGATGGTACTAGCGCCTAGGATCTCCGGCTGCCCTCTTCCTGCCCTCCTCCTCAGGTACTTTCGGGGGACTTAAATTTAATTTTATAGGGTACCGGCAGAAGGGAGAGCATAGGGGGGAGGGGTGGAGGGCATTTCTGACCCCCCCCCCCCCCCGCGCTCGGGGCATGCTCTCCCTTTATGCTGGGACCCTATAGGGACCCCAAAGGGACATGTTCGGGTTGGGTTCGGGGTTCGGCCCGAACATGCCGAATATCGGGGGCATGTTCGGCCGAACCCCCCCGAACCCGAACATCTGGATGTTCGCCCAACACTACTGTTTGCCAGCGAACCGTTCGGGCCATCTCTACTCCTTGACCTTTCAGCAGCTTTTGACACAGTAGATCATCCCCTACTCCTCCAGTCCCTCCAGTCCATGGGCATTCACGATCTCGCCCTGACCTGGCTTTCATCCTACCTCTCCAACCGCTCCTTCACGACCGCCTTCAATGAGTCCTCGTCCACCCCCAACCATCTCTCGGTGGGAGTCCCCCAAGTCTCGGTCCTTGACCCCCTACTGTTTACCCTATACATATCCTCCATTGGCAAGGTTATCTCCTCCATGGGTTTTAACTATCATCTGTATGCAGATGACACCCAGATCTACCTCCACACCTCTGACATATCCACCACTACCATGGACAAGGTCTCCTCCTGTCTATCAGCCATCTTCTCCTGGATGTCCGCTAGGTTCCTGAAACTAAATCTAGACAAAACGGAATGTATGATCTTCAAACCCCGGCCATCCATGAACCTCCCAGATGTGCATGTCACTGTTAACCACACTACCATTCGCCCTACCTCTCAAGCCCGCTGTCTGGGTGTCACCCTGGACTCCGCACTCTCCTTCACTCCCCACATCCAAAACATCACAAAGTCCTGCAACTTCCACCTTCGTGACATCTGTAAGATTCACCCTTTCCTGACCTCTGCCACCACCAAACTCCTCATCCATGCCCTCATAATTTCCTGCCTTGACTACTGCAATGCCCTTCTGTCTGGTCTCCCTTTGACCCGAACAGCCCCACTGCAGTCCATCATGAATGCGGCAGCCAGAATTATCCACTCCTCCCATCGCTCCACCAGGGCGGCTCCCCTCCATGAATCCCTCCACTGGCTTCCTATCCAGTCCAGAATCAGATTCAAGATACTGTGTGTCTGACCTACAAATCTGTCCACAAAACCTGTCCAACCTACATTTCCGATCTTACTCAGAGGTACACACCTAGCCGCTCACTCCGCTCTTCCAATGAACTTCGCCTAACCGCCGCCCGCATCACCCAGTCCCATGCACGCCTCCAGGACTCCTCAAGAGCTGCTCCAACACTATAGAACTCCCTACCTCCACCCATTAGGGCAGCCCCCTCCTTCAACATCTTTAAGAAGGCCCTCAAAACTCACCTTTTCACTTTGGCCTACTACCCCTCACAAGTGCTCTAAACCCACAGTTGAACTCTGCTCTGTTCCCTACCTTTCGTGTCCTTACCTCTCCCTCTAGATTGTAAGCCTTTGGGCAGGGTCCTCCTCCTTTTGTGTCCTGCCTGATCATGCGCCTCCATTACTGTGAACCCATGCTATGTATCTGAGTGAGCCTAACTTGCCTAATCTCCATGCTCCCCTCCAGTGACTAAGCATTACCTTGTACTCATACTGTGCTGCATGATCTGGTCTTTCCTGTATTCAGGTATTGTCATTTTGCTGTATGTCACCCCTAAATATTGTCTGTAACCTAAACTAATGTCCAGCGCTGCGTAATATGTTGGCGCTTTATAAATAAAATAAATAAATAATAAATGTGTGAATAACTCCTCTGACATATCAAGTGGAGCAGCTGCGGTGCTAGTGGTGGTGGTGGTAAGTTGTTGTGGGGTACCTGAAGCAGAGCAGGAAGAGGGCGGTGCATCAAGGAGGTTCAGTGCGGAAGCTGTAGAAGATATGGTGCGCTGTGTAAGCCAGTCAACCACATCCTCAGAATTTTTAGGGTTAAGGGTATGCGCCCTCTGAACACTGCATTCTTCCAAGGCTGCAGGATTTCACAGTAGCACGACCTCAAGGATACTTAGTTGTGTGGCCTGCCTCCATCCATCATTTTTTTTTCATTGGGCTACTGTGCCTGCAACATGTGAAAAGTATTGTAGTGGAAGTGCCTGCAACCTAATATGGCAACAACAACAGCAGTAATGTACACAGCTGTGGTTGTCAGTGGGCTGTGTAGTGTCACACACTGAGATACGCAACAGTTCAAACACAATATTGTTATAATAACAGAGGCCCTGGAGCACTAGTGGTAAAACTTTGCTTGTGCTTTTATGTGGCACACAATTAGATATCACTATAAGTGGGCACAGGTGTGGCTCAATGTCAGTGTGTCCTATCTATACACTATCAGACAGACACTGAGAATATGCTGCAACACTTCAAACACAGTTTGGTGATAATACCAGAGGCCCTGGAGCATAGTAGTGGAAAAAATGTGCTTTATGTGGCACACAATTCAATATCACTATCAGTGGGCACAAGTGTGGCTCAGTGCCAGTGTGCTCTGTCTGTGCACTATCAGACATACACTGAAAATATGCTGCAACACTTCAAACACAATTTAGTGATAATAACAGAGGCCTAAAGCACTATTGTGCTTGTAGTGGGCACTGGGCACAATGGTGGGTGCATGTGGGCTGTCGCACACACATACCAAAAAAAAAAAAAAAACAGCAGATGGATGAAGTAGGGGCTATTTGGGGTGATTAAACAGCAATCAGCCAGCGAAGATAAAAATAAACAAGCCTAACTAACACTTTCCCTATCTCCAGCCAGCTCTATCCCTTCCTCTCATTATAGCAGCCGAGTGATGTGATCAACATGGCCGGCGCTGCTACTATTTATAAAGGGCGGGGGGAGGGGGGAGGGGGGTCCGTAAAGGAGTGCAGGCTGATTGGCTGCCATGTGCCTGCTGACTGTGATGTAAGGGGTCAAAGTTTAGCCAAAGGATGAGGTATGGGGGTGGGTCAAATTTCGCCATGTGCTCGCCGCTCGTGGTAAGCACGAATACCTGATCTTTGCCAATTAGTGCTCACCAGCGAACTATTCTTGCCATCTCTAGTGGTTAGCTCTCTTGCCAGGGCACTATCGGCATGGAGTTTGTATGTTCTCCCTGTGTTTGTGTGGGTTTCCTCCAGGCACTCCAGTTTCCTCCCACATCTCAAAACATACAGATAAGTTAGTGGATTCCCCCTAAATTGGCCCTATACTATGATACATACACTACACTACTACTGTTGTTTTGAATGTTTACTTTCAGATTTAGGAGGACTGTAATATGAGAAAAAAAATAATAATAATATTACTGATGGTTTCCATCTTTACTACTATTGTTTCTCTGTGATGCCAATAGTGGCATCACTTCTGCCATTTTCTTTTCTTCTTTTCAACCCAGCTCAGTGTTCATTTTCCCTTCCTACTGCCATTCCTGCTGCCACAGCTTACTGACCCTCTACACAACAGGCATACTGACCCTCTAGGCATACATCACTGTGAAAACTTTTCAGGGGTGGGGGGGGGGGGATGTTAAATTACCATCTGGTATAGTTTCCCTTTCTTATCTGAAATAGGAAGCTTTCTGTTATTTACATGCTAAGATAAGCATTTTACTGTAGCTAAAAAAAACTGCCACTGCACAGTTCCTGCTGTTAGGCTCCCAGACAAGGTAACAACAGAAAAAAAAATTGAGGGACATATAGTGATCTAGGGATGGTAAATGAAATGCAAATAATTTTGAGTCGATGCAGCATTATGCAAATTTTATATGCACATTTATGCAGCTTGAAGATTAACCAATCAAATCCTGCTGAGGTAAATTTCAATTGGTCCAATTTCAAGCTGCATACATTTGCATACAAAATTTGCATAATCCTTTATAAAATTATTTGCATCTCATTGACCATCCCTAAAAGTGACTTATGTTAGAAAAAAACTGGGGTTTACATATATTTTGGGGGCAATAACTATTTTTAATGATTTTTTATTTTTGGATGTTACAATCCTCTTTAAGCCTCCTACATACAGATGAGGCATGTCGCTAGGTGGGGATTTGGCTATTATTCTACAATAGTAGCTTATTATTGTTAATGTTTACATGTAACATGAGTCATCATCAGCCTATTGACAGAATTCCCTGCTCATGGTTTACATGTTATCAGCACTTCAATAGTGGAATAGTCAATTTACAACTGTATACTCAGGGAGGGCCTTTCACACCAGCTGCATTCCGTTTCATTTTTGAAAAGGCTTGTGATTTTCCAAACACAAGTACAGTAAAGTTACAATAGGAATCATGGTAATGCATTCATACTGAATGTACAATTTTCTAAAAAGGCAATCGTAGTTCTGCATTTTTCATGCATTTTAATTGAGGCCAACATAGTAAATATTTGCAAATGCATTTTGCGATTTTTGGTGTGAAATAGCTCAGTTTCAAAACAAAAACTCAGGTAGTTATCAGCATAAGTTACAATTTAAAGGAAACACAAGGTGAAAATAAACTGATGAGATAAACAATTGTATCTATTGTAGCGTATCCAAAAAATGACCTTTTTTTTAGATATCCCACAATTTTATTTTACATTTAAATTCCCTTTTTAAGTTTTTACTGTTTCATTGTTTCTGCTCAATGACACATGTTGCACCACAGTCGATAGGCACCCTGGTGAGGGTATCCGTGTGCTAAGCTGATATGGTGCTGTAGTCCAGCAGCTCCCAAAGCATAGGTAGAAGAGATCAGCAGCACCACGTAGATGTATTCAAGCTCTTTATTGCATAAAGATAGCACCCAGGGACAGCGACAGACGCTGTTTCGAAAACAAGCTCCTTCCTCAAGCTGTATAGGCTCACTCAAAAGAGATAACAAACACAAAGGCATTTATATACAGTTTCAATAGGGTCACATGGACCAATCAGATAACATCACAATACAAAAAAGCATGAATATCCAATCACAGGGCAAAGCATAATGAGAGGACCTGATGGGGAACAGCAGGCGCGGAGCTAGGGGGGCCGGGGTAGGACAAGTGCCCCGGGGCGCCTGGTCCCCGAGGGCGCCCTCAGCCTGGCTGAGCTGCGGAATTTTTTTTTTTTTGCGGCGGAGGGGAAGGGGGCCAGCGCAGAGAAGAGGAAGAGCTGTGCGGACGGTGGGGAAGGGGGGCCATCTCCCCCCTCCTTCCCTCACCTTAGGTGCTCTCCCTCCCTCGCTGTCCCCTCCAATGTCCTCCGGGTGGCTGGCCTGGCAGCGGCGGGCGGAACTCACCTCCGTCTCGCTCCAACGCCGGCCGGAAGTTCGGGTGCGCAGCCGCTGCTCTGGTCTGGACCAGACCAGAGTAGTGGCAGATCCATCCGGCGCTGCGACGAGACGGAGGTAAGTTCCGCCCGCCGCTGCCAGCCTGAGCCACCTGGACATTGGAGGGGAGAGCGAGGAAGGGAGAGCAGCTCTTCTCTGCGCTGCTCCCCTCCTGCTGGGGAGGGGGACACCTGACCTGGCTACCTACTATGGGCACATATACCCCTGCCTACATATACTGGGCATATACCCCTGGCTACCTACTCTGGGCACATATACCCCTGGCTACCTACTCTGGGCACATATACCCCTGGCTACCTACTCTGGGCACATATACCCCTGGCTACCTACTCTGGGCACATATACCCCTGCCTACATATACTGGGCATATACCCCTGGCTACCTACTCTGGGCACACATACCCCTGGCTACCTACTCTGGGCACATATACCCCTGGCTACCTACTCTGGGCACATATACCCCTGGCTACCTACTCTGGGCACATATACCCCTGGCTACCTACTCTGGGCACATATACCCCTGGCTACCTACTCTGGCAACATATACCCCTGCCTACATATACTGGGCATATACCCCTGGCTACCTACTCTGGGCACATATACCCCTGGCTACCTACTCTGGGCACATATACCCCTGCCTACATATACTGGGCATATACCCCTGGCTACCTACTCTGGGCACATATACCCCTGGCTACCTACTCTGGGCACATATACCCCTGGCTACCTACTCTGGGCACATATACCCCTGCCTACATATACTGGGCATATACCCCTGGCTACCTACTCTGGGCACATATACCCCTGGCTACCTACTCTGGGCACATATACCCCTGCCTACATATACTGGGCATATACCCCTGGCTACCTACTCTGGGCACATATACCCCTGGCTACCTACTCTGGGCACATATACCCCTGGCTACCTACTCTGGGCACATATACCCCTGCCTATATATACTGGGCATATACCCCTGGCTACCTACTCTGGGCACATATACCCCTGGCTACCTACTCTGGGCACATATACCCCTGGCTACCTACTCTGGGCACATATACCCCTGCCTACATATACTGGGCATATACCCCTGGCTACCTACTCTGGGCACATATACCCCTGCCTACATATACTGGGCATATACCCCTGGCTACCTACTCTGGGCACATATACCCCTGGCTACATATATTCGGCACATATACCCATAACTACATATACTGGGCATATATACCCCTGGCTACCTACTCTGGGCACATATACCCCTGGCTACCTACTCTGGGCACATATACCCCTGCCTATAAATACTGGGCACATATACTCCTAACTACATATACTGGGCATATACCCCTGGCTACCTACTCTGGGCACATATACCCCTGGCTACCTACTCTGGGCACATATACCCCTGCCTACATATACTGGGCACATATACCCCTAACTACATATACTGGGTACATATACCCCTGGCTACATATACTGGGCATTTATACCCCTGGCTACATATACTGGGCACATATACCTCTGGCTACATATACTGGGGACACATACCCCTGCCTACATATACTGGGCACATATACCCCTGGCTACCTGTTCTGTTGACATCTCTACCCCTGGCTACCTGTTCTGGGGACATCTATACTGCTGGCCACCTATTCTGGGGACACCTATAGACCTGGGGCTACCTATTTTTGGGCAAGCACTGCTGTCAGATTGAGTGTATTTTGGGGAACTGCTGCCAGGTGAGAGGTGTCTACCATATTAAGGGGACATTCTGCCTATTTATGTGAAATGCTGTCTATTTATGTGCCTCATGACTGCTGAATTTGTCTTGTTGGGGGCCTCATGGTTACTGAATTTGTCTTGTTGGGGGCCTCATGATTTGTTGGGGGCCTCAAGATCGCTGAATTTGTCTTGTTAGGGGCCTCATGATTGCTGAATTTGTCTTGTTAGGGGCCTCATGATTGCTGAATTTGTCTTGTTGGGGGCCTCAGGATTGCTAAATTTGTCTTGTTGGGGGCCTCATGTTTGCTCATGATTGCGGAATTTGTCTTGATGGGGGGGGGGGGGCTCATGATTGCTGAATTTGTCTTGGAACATGCTGGAAGGTACATACTGAGGGAGAGTGGGTGAGCGTGAGCCTGCTAACCTCCATGTACATTTAAAGGGGCGTGACCAAATGTGGAGTACCCATAACCACGCCCACATTTGGTCACGACCCTTCACCTTAGGGGGCGCATTAATAGTCTTTGTCCCCGGGCGCTGAAAACCCTAGCTACGCCTCTGGGGAACAGATATGTAAATCAGCAGTCGTTATCACAGCATGATTTAAAAAGTGTCATATCCCTAATGGCCAATCAGCACTTACCAAGTCAGGAGGACCTGATGGGAAACCACAGCACTGTCATAACGCTCCTCCCAATCTCCCAGAGGGCAATGCGAGAAGCGTACTGCCGAAAAACGGAACGAATGACGTCATCCGTTTCCATGCGTAAAAACGTCATAGCAATGCGTAAAAACGTATGCGTAAGAGTCTCAACAGCATCCATGCGTAAAAGCGTCCTAGCAATGCGTAAAAACGCAAAAATACGCAAACTGACGCATAAAACGCATATAATGCAGAACATGCTGACAAAGTCAGCACCGTAAATCATCAAATTATGACCAAAAGCAAAAAATGCTAGTGCTGTGGTAAAGTAAGGCTGAGTGTGCCATAAGAGATAACCACCCTTATAGATAGATCGTTGTATTAGATGTAAAGAATACAATAACAATAAAGAGACCCGCACATCAAAAAGCAGCAACCCCCAGAATACTCAAAGTGTAACCCACAAGGGAAACACACATAGCTGGACTCGGCAGTCAGCACACCACCAACGCGGCATAGCAGACCGCACAAAAACATGTAAGGGCACAATATATCAATGAATCTTATACTCAATTAGAATATAAAAGTTTACATGCAAAAAGAAAGGTCATAATCCCGGTTGAGACCGCCCCCTCCCAGGGTACCCAACCTCCTGATCCAGCCCGCCTCCCGCCTAAGTAATTCCTTTTCCCTGTTTCCTCTAAAATGAACAGGAACCCCATCTATGACTTGCACACGGAGCTGTGGTATAGAGTGGCGGAACTGGGTGAAATGGGCCGAGACAGATTGGGACATATTCTTGGTCCTAATGGCCGATTTATGTGAGGAGATACGTTCACGCAGTCGCTGAGTGGTCTCTCCCACATATAATAACCCACATGGGGATTTTAGTAAATAAACTACGTATGAAGAATCACATGTATACAGACCACGTATGCTGAACTCAGTACCTTTGGACGGGTGCCTAAACTTATCTCCCTTAAAAATCAAGCCACACATATGACATCCTAAACATGGAAAGGTGCCACTTCGGCCACTCTGTACCACAGCTCGAGGAGTGCGGGCTCGAATCTTGTCCCTAACCGTAGGGGCTCGTTTGAAGGATAACAAAGGAGGAAATTTAAACTCAGGAACCTGAGGAAAAGCACTTTGTAAGAGGCCCCAATGCTGCCGTACAATGGACCCCAGCTTATAGCTGCAGGCATTGTACCTGGAAACAAAAGGGAGTCTCACTCCTCCATGGCGTCTTCTGGTGGGTCTATTGGATACCAGGGTGTGTTCAGGGTACCAGCAAATTGAAAAAGAGACCGGGTCTCTACCTGGATTTGTGCAATTATAGCAAATAATTTATTGTAACATAGATGCTAGAAACACAATGTTTCGGCCAGAGGCCTTTATCAGGCCTCTGGCCGAAACGTTGTGTTTCTAGCTGCTATGTTACAATAAATTATTTGCTATAATTGCACAAATCCAGGTAGAGACCCGGTCTCTTTTTCAATTTGCTGAGCTTCCTGTGCACCTTTCTGGATCCAGGTGCTGACTGGTTGACTCCCTGGTACTTACTCTGCAGTAGAGCTACTGGACTTCTTTTTCTGTTGTGTTCAGGGTACCCCCTTGACCTAAATCTGTCCCTCATTTCATTAAGACGAATCTCGCACTGGCCAGAATCCGACACAATCCTGGAGACTCTCTGCAATTGTCCACCAGGAATGTGTTCCCTAGTCGACCTAGGGTGGAAGCTAGAGAATTCCAAAACAGAATTTCTATCTGTTGGTTTAACATACAGATCTGTCTGGAAACCACCGGGTCCCAAGACAACCTGAGTATCCAGGAAGGAAACACTAATGGGGGGGGGGCATTTGCTCGAAAGCTCCTCAATAAATGAATTAAGGGTCAACTGTGGCCCCCTCCAAACGCAAAAAATATCGTCAATGTACCTCCACCAACAAACCACATGTTGGCGGAAGTACATGCTAGTATCCTCTTCATAGAGGCCCATAAAAAGATTCGCGTAGGAGAAGGCCACGTTGGAACCCATTGCCGTCCCCCGTAATTGCTGATAGAAAACACCGTCGAACTCAAAGTAATTCTCCTCCAAGATAATCTTCAAGAGTGAAACTGCAAACTTTCTCTGTTCAACGGTCAGGTCAGACTGTGTCAAAAGATACCAATCGACAGCCTCTACACCCCCATCATGTGGGATGGAGGTGTAGAGGCTCTCGACGTCTAATGTAACCAGCGCGAGATCCGTGCAATCAATCTGAAGTTTACCCAACTTCTCCAAAAACATAGTGGTGTCTTTTAGATAAGAATCTAAAGACACAACAAAAGGCTGCAAAAGCTTGTCCAGAAACTTAGCCAAAGGGACAAACACCAAACCTACCCTGGCCACAATGGGTCTCCCCGGTGGCCGGAGTAGGTTCTTGTGAATTTTCGGTAGAGTGTAGAATTTGGGGGTCGCAGGGTGGTCACAGTAGAGGAATTTCCTTGAATCTTCATCGATGGTACCCCTAATGTATGCATCATCAATAACGGACCTAATGCGTGAACAAATCCTCCGAATGGGGTCACCACTTAATTTCTTATAGACTGAGGTATTATCAAGCTGCGATAAAATCTCCTCTCTGTAATAACTAGTGTCCATGACCACCACTGCTCCCCCCTTATCCGCTGCCCGAACAGTGATATCAGAGTTTCTCTGTATAGAAGCCAGCGCATGCCTTTCAGAACAACTTAAATTTGATTTGATCTTCAAATGACCATTGTTAAAGTCCCGCTCCATTGCCTTGATTCCATCCATCAATTTAGAAGCAAAGATATCAATAGTAGGGTGGCTGGGTGGAACAAAGGAACTCTTATTCGTAAGCTGATAGTCCCTTAGTGAAAAGAGTTCTTCCCTTTCAATCCGTTATCGAGGTAAAAAAGAGTTAGTGGAGAAGAAGGCCTTCAATTTAATGCTTCGCAGGAAGCGATCGGATTTTTTCCTCATGGAACAGGAATGCTGAGGGTTGGTGGGGCAGAAACCCAAACCATGATTAAGGGCCCTAGTTTCTTCATTCGAGAGCACATGATATGAAATATTGACAACTAATTTTTGCGTTGTCGAAGATTCATTTTGTTGGTTTTGGGGACCTCCTTGTTGCTTCCGGCATCTTCGCTTGTACCGTTTGCCCCCTCGTCATTTTTTCGACGTGTAGTAGGTGAACTCTCACCCCCAGAAGATACTGGGACATCCGATGATGCCTCACCGTTAGACGGAGCCGGGCCTTTAGGTTGGCCTGGTTTTCCTGGACGCCTTGGTCTTTGGAAGGGAGGTCTCCTTTTACGAGCACTTGGAGCCTTCTGCCAGGCATATACAAAGCCCGAGGAGTAATCCATTGCGTCCCGCTGGAACTTCATACGTTTCTCCTCTTCACCTGTATTCAGGTAAGTGTCCATACGGAGTTGTAGTTGATCCTCATACTGAGTAAGCTCCTCAACAGGCAAAAGTTCCTCAAGGCTGGATTCGATCGTAGAGATCTTAGAATCAATCACTGGAAGCTCCTTGCTTTGGACGTCATTCGACGTCATTCGTTCCGTTTTTCGGCAGTACGCTTCTCGCATTGCCCTCTGGGAGATTGGGAGGAGCGTTATGACAGTGCTGTGGTTTCCCATCAGGTCCTCCTGACTTGGTAAGTGCTGATTGGCCATTAGGGATATGACACTTTTTAAATCATGCTGTGATAACGGCTGCTGATTTACATATCTGTTCCCCATCAGGCCCTCTCATTATGCTTTGCCCTGTGATTGGATATTCATGCTTTTTTGTATTGTGATGTTATCTGATTGGTCCATGTGACCCTATTGAAACTGTATATAAATGCCTTTGTGTTTGTTATCTCTTTTGAGTGAGCCTATACAGCTTGAGGAAGGAGCTTGTCTCCGAAACAGCGTCTGTCACTGTCCCTGGGCGCTATCTTTATGCAATAAAGAGCTTGAATACATCTACGTGGTGCTGCTGATCTCTTCTACCTATGCTTTGGGAGCTGCTGGACTACAGCGCCATATCAGCTTAGCAAACGGATACCCTCACCAGGGTGCCTATCGACTGTGGTGCAACATGGATATGGTCCGAGATGTTGGCACCGTGAGTGGTAAAGAACGCAACCTGGAGGCCATCACCCTTGCCTATGCGGTTGAGGAGGCGGCACAGATTATGGCAGAGGCGGCTGGTGAGACCTCTTTCCTACAAAAACCGGATCCTAAGCCCCTGAAAAGGGAACTGGAACAGCTGAAGCGTCGGCGCATTGACCTCGACTTGCACGCCAAAACTTTGGCAGAATACCACAGATGTGGACGTATTCCAAGACAGATGGGAGCAAATGTGGCCCCACTTCTCTTTCCTAGAGATGGTGATTTCTGTGTTGGATGGGAACATATTAGGAATAAAGTGGCCTTCGACGCCATGGTACACACTGTGGTGAGAATTCGCAAGGAGCTTCCAGTGATTGATTCTAAGATCTCTACGATCGAATCCAGCCTTCAGGAACTTTTGCCTGTTGAGGAGCTTACTCAGTATGAGGATCAACTACAACTCCGTATGGACACTTACCTGAATACAGGTGAAGAGGAGAAACGTATGAAGTTCCAGCGGGACGCAATGGATTACTCCTCGGGCTTTGTATATGCCTGGCAGAAGGCTCCAAGTGCTCGTAAAAGGAGACCTCCCTTCCAAAGACCAAGGCGTCCAGGAAAACCAGGCCAACCTAAGGGCTCGGCTCCGTCTAACGGTGAGGCATCATCGGATGTCCCAGTATCTTCTGGGGGTTAGAGTTCACCTACTACACGTCGAAAAAACGACGAGGGGGCAAACGGTACAAGCGAAGATGCCGGAAGCAACAAGGAGGTCCCCAAAACCAACAAAATGAATCTTCGACAATGCAAAAATTAGTTGTCAATATTTCACATCATGTGCTCTCGAATGAAGAAACTAGGGCCCTTAATCATGGTTTGGGTTTCTGCCCCACCAACCCTCTGGATTTTTTCCTCATGGAACAGGAATGCTATCGCTTCCTGCGAAGCATTAAATTGAAGGCCTTCTTCTCCACTAACTCTTTTTTACCTCGACAACGGATTGAAAGGGATGGACTCTTTTCACTAAGGGACTATCAGCTTACGAATAAGAGTTCCTTTGTTCCACCCAGCCACCCTACTATTGATATCTTTGCTTCTAAATTGATGGATGGAATCAAGGCAATGGAGCGGGACTTTAACAATGGTCATTTGAAGATCAAATCAAATTTAAGTAGTTCTGAAAGGGATGCGCTGGCTTCTATACAGAGGAACTCTGATATCACTGTTCGGACAGGGGATAAGGGGGTAGCAGTGGTGGTCATGGACACTAGTTATTACAGAGAGGAGATTTTATCGCAGCTTGACCATACCTCAGTCTATAAGAAATTAAGTGGTGACCCCATTCGGAGGATTTGTTCACGCATTAGGTCCGTTATTGATGATGCATATATTAGGGGTACCATCGATGAAGATTTAAGGAAATTCCTCTACTGTGACCACCCTGCGACCCCCAAATTCTACACTCTACCGAAAATTCACAAGAACCTACTCCAGCCACCGGGGAGACCCATTGTGGCCGGGGTAGGTTCGGTGTTTGTCCCTTTGGCTAAGTTTCTGGACAAGTTTTTGCAGTCTTTTGTTGTGTCTTTAGATTCTTATCTAAAAGACACCACTATGTTTTTGGAGAAGTTGGGTAAACTTCAGATTGATTGCACGGATCTCGCGCTGGTTACATTAGACGTCGAGAGCCTCTACACCTCCATCCCACACGATGGGGGTGTAGAGGCTGTCGATTGGTATCTTTTGACATAGTCTGACCTGACCGTTGAACAGAGAAAGTTTGCAGTTTCACTCTTGAAGATTATCTTGGAGGAGAATTACTTTGAGTTCGACGGTGTTTTCTATCAGCAATTACGGGGGACGGCAATGGGTTCCAACGTGGCCCCCTCCTACGCGAATCTTTTTATGGGCCTCTACGAAGAGGCATTCGTCTATACTAGCATGTACTTCCGCCAACATGTGGTTTGTTGGTGGAGGTACATTGACGATATTTTTTGCGTTTGGAGGGGGCCACAGTTGACCCTTAATTCATTTATTGAGGAGCTTTCGAGCAAATGCCCCCCCATTAGATTGACAGCACACTTTGACTCGAAGAGTGTTTCCTTCCTGGATACTCAGGTTGTCTTGGGACCCGGTGGTTTCCAGACAGATCTGTATGTTAAACCAACAGATAGAAATTCTGTTTTGGAATTCTCTAGCTTCCACCCCAGGTCGACTAGGGAACACATTCCTGGTGGACAATTGCAGAGAGTCTCCAGGATTGTGTCAGATTCTGGCCAGTGCGAGATTCGTCTTAATGAAATGAGGGACAGATTTAGGTCAAGGGGGTACCCTGAACACAACAGAAAAAGAAGTCCAGTAGCTCTACTGCAGAGTAAGTACCAGGGAGTCAACCAGTCAGCACCTGGATCCAGAAAGGTGCACAGGAAGCTCAGCAAATTGAAAAAGAGACCGGGTCTCTACCTGGATTTGTGCAATTATAGCAAATAATTTATTGTAACATAGCAGCTAGAAACACAACGTTTCGGCCAGAGGCCTGATAAAGGCCTCTGGCCGAAACGTTGTGTTTCTAGCTGCTATGTTACAATAAATTATTTGCTTTAATTGCACAAATCCAGGTAGAGACCCGGTCTCTTTTTCAATTTGCTGGTACCCTGAACACACCCTGGTATCCAATAGACCCACCAGAAGACGCCATGGAGGAGTGAGACTCCCTTTTGTTTCCAGGTACAATGCCTGCAGCTATAAGCTGGGGTCCATTGTACGGCAGCATTGGGGCCTCTTACAAAGTGCTTTTCCTCAGGTTCCTGAGTTTAAATTTCCTCCTTTGTTATCCTTCAAACGAGCCCCTACGGTTAGGGACAAGATTCGAGCCCGCACTCCTCGAGCTGTGGTACAGAGTGGCCGAAGTGGCACCTTTCCATGTTTAGGATGTCATATGTGTGGCTTGATTTTTAAGGGAGATAAGTTTAGGCACCCGTCCAAAGGTACTGAGTTCAGCATACGTGGTCTGTATACATGTGATTCTTCATACGTAGTTTATTTACTAAAATGCCCATGTGGGTTATTATATGTGGGAGAGACCACTCAGCGACTGCGTGAACGTATCTCCTCACATAAATCGGCCATTAGGACCAAGAATATGTCCCAATCTCTCTCGGCCCATTTCACCCAGTTCCGCCACTCTATACCACAGCTCCGTGTGCAAGTCATAGATGGGGTTCCTGTTCATTTTAGAGGAAACAGGGAAAAGGAATTACTTAGGCGGGAGGCGGGCTGGATCAGGAGGTTGGGTACCCTGGGAGGGGGCGGTCTCAACCGGGATTATGACCTTTCTTTTTGCATGTAAACTTTTATATTCTAATTGAGTATAAGATTCATTGATATATTGTGCCCTTACATGTTTTTGTGCGGTCTGCTATGCCACGTTGGTGGTGTGCTGACTGCCGAGTCCAGCTATGTGTGTTTCCCTTGTGGGTTACACTTTGAGTATTCTGCGGGTTGCTGCTTTTTGATGTGCGGGTCTCTTTATTGTTATTGTATTCTTTACATCTAATACAACGATCTATCTATAAGGGTGGTTATCTCTTATGGCACACTCAGCCTTACTTTACCACAGCACTAGCATTTTTTGCTTTTTGTCATCATTTGATGATTTACGGTGCTGACTTTGTCAGCATGTTCTGCATTATATGCGTTTTATGCGTCAGTTTGCGTATTTTTGCGTTCGGCATAGCGGCTATTTTATATGGTTCTGCATTTGACTTTATGCGTACGTTTTTATGCGTCGTTTGGACGCTTTTACGCATGGATGCTGTTGAGAATCTTACGCGTACATTTTACACATTGCTAGGATGCTTTTACGCATGGATGCTGTTGAGACTCTTACGCGTACGTTTTTACGCATTGCTAGGACGCTTTTACGCATGGAAACGGATGACGTCATGACGTCATTCGTTCCGTTTTTCGGCAGTACGCTTCTCGCATTGCCCTCTGGGAGATTGGGAGGAGCGTTATGACAGTGCTGTGGTTTCCCATCAGGTCCTCCTGACTTGGTAAGTGCTGATTGGCCATTAGGGATATGACACTTTTTAAATCATGCTGTGATAATGGCTGCTGATTTACATATCTGTTCCCCATCAGGTCCTCTCATTATGCTTTGCCCTGTGATTGGATATTCCTGCTTTTTTGTATTGTGATGTTATCTGATTGGTCCATGTGACCCTATTGAAACTGTATATAAATGCCTTTGTGTTTGTTATCTCTTTTGAGTGAGCCTATACAGCTTGAGGAAGGAGCTTGTCTCCGAAACAGCGTCTGTCGCTGTCCCTGGGCGCTATCTTTATGCAATAAAGAGCTTGAATACATCTACGTGGTGCTGCTGATCTCTTCTACCTATGCTCAATTACACATTCATTGAAGTATGCCAGAGTTAAACTCTGAACTAGTGACCCTTTTTATCTGTTTTTTCCTCTCAGAAACCATTTTCTGCTAGGAAAGGTTTTTTTAATGGTTGTAATTCCTTATCAGTCAGGGTAATGCTATTGTCTGACTAGGTCCTGACTTGACAGAAACTGTTACTTGCATTGCTAATGTTTAACTCTTTCAGGCAGAGAGATAAAAAAGGAACAATAGTTATTTTTGTGCTTGGTATTGTACATACACATGTCTTAAGGCTCGTACACACGTCATACTGAAGCCAACGACGGGTCCGTCGGCACCTCCCCACTGGGCGGGTTTTCAGCAGACTGTACAGCGTGTGTACAGTCTGTCGATGGACTGATAAGGTTGTTTCTGAGCGATCCTCAGAAACAGCCTTATCAGTCCACCAACAAACTGTACACACGCTGTACAGTCTGCTGAAAACTCGCCCAGCGGGTGGTGCCGACGGACTCGTCGTTGGCTTCAGTATGATGTGTGTACGAGCCTTATCTCATCATGTCACTTGTCACCCCATACACACCCTTCATTGATCCCTCAGATGACATTGCTGGGCCAAGGCTGTACAGCTTCTAGCTGAGCTGACTTCACATTCTGTTGCTCTGCTGGGAACCGATGGACAGAGCACTGACAGTTACGCGGTCTATGGTCAAGCGACCCCAACAAAGGAATCGGCCGTCGCTTGAGCAAGTTGATCCGCCTGGTAGATTACTTGCCCTGCAGTGGTCAGAAGCCACAGTACACACGTCAGATTATTGGCAGCCGTTATCACCCTCCTCAGCTGACTTTAATCTAACATGTGTACAGGTGTTTACATTTGACGAGTCATGCGTTTCCTTAACAAATAAAAAAAATATACTTATCTATTTACTGTATATACCTGCTTTTTCCATTAAATAGTCCTTATGGAAGAGGACATTTCTTTACAGCTTTGGGGATTTGCTCTGGGTGCCCAAGCACCCCCCTTTTAAATATCAATAAAAGGCCCCTATGGTTGTGAAAGGTAAGCCACACCCCAACCATGATAAGCTCCACCCACTGCATGTGGAAAGCCCTGCCTACCACCCACGGGAATCTCCTCCCCAACCTTGCACCCACAGTGACCTCTCCCACCATTTAGATCCTATACTGACCTCTCCTTCCCCAGCATTAGCACTGCAAAGATCCTGCCTCCCCCAGCACCCACACTGACCTCTCCCTCCCCCCGCACCCACAATGACCTTTACCTCCCCTAATAGTACCCTTCCTGTCCCCAGCAGCACCCATAGTGACCTCCCTCAGCACCTAAACTAACCTCTCCCTCTCCCAGCACCCCAATAACTTCCCCTTCCTGCAGCACCCACACTGACCTCTTTCTCCCAACACCCACTTAACCAGTACTCACACCCAAAGTACCTGAATTTAAAACCCATATGACACCCAATGCCCACCCATAGCCAGCATCCAGTACAGGCATGGCACCAAGTATTCACACCCATGTCATACCCAGTACCTGCGCCCAGCACTCATATGACATCCAGTACACGCACCCAGATTATAGCACTGCAATAAAAATCTGAAGCAGTATTAAATGAATTAGAATTAAATACAATACAATACAATAACATTTGTAAAGCGCTTTTCTCCCATAGGACTCAAAGCGCATAAATGAATGAATCATTGAATCTGCAGCAGTGAATAAATGAATCTGCAGCAGTACTGCATTTTTATTTATTTATTTTTATTTATTTATTGTATTTATTTATTGTATTTATAAAGCGCCAACATATTTTTATTGTAATGTTATAATTCATCTGTATTTGTTTAGACTGACCTCCCATACACATACAATCGATTGTCTACCATTGCATATAATTTTATACAATATTGGCATTTTTGATGCAGATCCTCGTTTTTATATTATATAAGTTCCTAACATGTATATTTGTATATTTGTTCCTCCTAGCTCCATATACTGCCTGATGAAGTGGGATGTTGCCCGTGAAACACGTTGCTATTACTTTGGAGTCTATTTGAATAAAGATATTTTTCAGTAAATAACTGATCGTGTCCACCCTTGGATACTAGTGTCCACCCTTGGTGGAGATCGTACATACAGTAGTTACATAGTTTGGCTGAAAAAAGACATCCGTCCATCAAGCCCAACCAGAAAAAATAAATAAATAAATAAATAATACATTATTATTATTATTATTATTATAAAAAAAACACCAAACTGTACCTGCACATATCCCAGTTGATCCAGGGAAAAACAAAAAATCTTACAAGGCCTAGGCCAATTAGCCTTAAAGGGAACGAGAGGCCCCAGAAAAAAAGAAATTATACATACCTGGGGCTTCCTCCAGCCCCATACGCACGGATCGCTCCCACGCCGCCATCCTCCGCTTCCTGTATCAGCCAGTTCCGGGTCCCGTAGTTTCGGGCAGTCGGCCAGTCGGCAGCAGCACGCGGCCAATTGTCCGCATCACAGGGGCTCCCAGCATACCAGTACGCATGCGGCTGCTTACTGCGCAGCCGCATGCGTACGGGTATGGAGTGCGCGCCTGTGATGCAGACAATTGGCCGCATCCGCCGGAAGTGACGGGACCGGTACCGGACGATCGAGGAAGCGGAGGATGGCGGCGTGGGAGCGATCCAGGCTTATGGGGCTGGAAGAAGCCCCAGGTATGTATGAAATTTTTTCCTTTTTTTGGGGAAAGTTCCTCTCTGGTTCCCTTAAAAAGAGTGGATACGAACCCCATGAAAACCTCTCCGGAGTCACAATGCTTTGGCCAGGGATCGCTATACAGCCGCAATATGGCTGTATAAAGATCCCTGGCAACTTTACCTATTTTTTTTCTTTTTTTAATGTTCAGAGTGTGGGAAATTTAAAACAAAAATGACTTTGGGTCTCCCCTCCCGAGCCTCTTTTTTTTTTTTGAAAGAATATGTTTATTGAGTTTTTACATTTTTAAACATCAACAACAACAGCAGTGTCAGTCAACGTCACTGACACTGTAACAAACAACAATCCTGTCCAATAACATCCTGCATTGCTTACAAGAGTTTCTGTTCCTAGGAAATATAAAGTAATTAGTGTAAATCTGCAGAGTTTAGGTCAGCAGTCCAGTTTTGAGAGAACAACATCTATCAAATGTTCGAGGTGTATCATAAATACGGTTCCTGTCCTGACTTGGTTATCTTCCCCCCTGAAAATCCACCAGGCTGTTTAGACCACCCCAGTTACTGCTTTTTAATCGTCAAACTTGAGCTTGAAGTGCGAGATCCAGCTAGCCCAGACTTTTTGAATTTTTTTGGGGCATTTACGCTTAATATACACCTTTCGTATTAGCACCAGCTCCCTATGCACATGCGCAATCCAGTCCTTTTTCTTAGGACCCGAGGGTTGCTTCCATTTTAAGGCTATTAGCTTTCTGGCGTAGGAGATAAGAGATCTAAAAGCTAACGCTTTAGATTTTGTTAACAAGTCATCTGGTATGTTTCCTAATAGCATTTGCTCTGGAGCGGGCTCAATTGCGATTCCAAATACACGCTGCAGTTCTGCATGGACCTGGTGCCAGAAGGAGAGGGCGCATGGACAGAGCCAGACCATATGAAAAAAATCGGCTTCGGGATATTTACATCTGCTACATCTTCCAGTAGTAGTGGGGTCAATTTTTTGTAGCCTCTTTGGGGATATATAACTCCTATGTAGAAACTTCAGGGCAACTAATCTATCGCGCGCTGCAACGTTAGTGGTAACGAAATAACTAAGAATTGAAGACCAGGCTTCAGGTGTTAGATCTGGTTTGTCTGCCTGCCACGCCAGGAATGTTTTATCTATTTTTTCTTGACCCTTTGCTGGAAATGTCTTGTACAGGGCCGATACGACATGCTCCACGTCTTTTTTTATTATTTCACCCTCGGTAGCATGGGACTGCACCAGCGCTGAACTATTCCTGGACCGGAACTGTGCTTTGAAAGCATGATTCACTTGCATATATCTAAAGAACATATGGTTGGGAAGGTTATATTCACGTTTAAGGGATGTGTATGGCTTTAATTGGTTTCCCTCAACTATATCCCTTAGCTTAAAAATTCCATGGTCCGCCCATACCGTTGGATCTGGGATAGTTAAAAATTCAGGCAGGGAGGGGTTCATCCAAAGTGGCGTGAATGGAGAAATTTGGCCTGGTTTACATAATGTTAAATTGACTTTCTCCCAGACCTGGACCGACATTAACATGTTTGGCGTGGCTCTGGGGATATTTTTGCTGCCTCTAAATGGGAGACTTGAGAGGGCGACCAGGGATCCCATAATTTCTGCTTCTAGTGCTGTGGCTGGGTTGTACAGCGATTGGTCAAACCACCATCGTATCGTTACTAGGGCAGATGCCCAATAATAATGTTCGAAATCAGGTAGACCTATACCTCCACTATGTTGGTCTAGCTGCAGGGTTGTGAGTGCAATGCGGGGGCTTCTAGGATACCATAATAATGAAGTAATAGCTTTATTTATTTCTTTAAAATATTTGGTTGGGATAAGCAGAGGACTGTTTCTGAAATAGTATAGGAATTTTGGCAACATGTTCATTTTAATGGCGTTGGTACGTCCCATCAAAGACAGAGGGAGAGTCTGCCACACTTTGCATTTCTGCTTAAGCTTAAGGAGCACCGGTTCCAAATTTAAACTATAGTAGTCTTTGATATTTTTTGTGATTTTAATGCCCAGATAAGTAAATTCTGATACCCATTGCAGTGGGGTCGGTGCTGGAGACATAGGTATTTGTGCATCTAAGGGCAGGAGAGTTGATTTGTCCCAGTTTACTCTGAACCCAGAATATCTCCCATAGTCTTTGATGAGGGCCAACGCTGTAGTTAGAGAGGGGCCTGAGTCTGATAAGTATAAAAGTAGGTCGTCGGCGTATAACGATACTTTTTCTTCCCTCGTACCATACAACAATCCCTTGATTGAGCTATTATTCCGCAGTAGTATAGCCAGGGGTTCCACTGCTAGTGCAAACAGTGTTGGGGAGAGAGGACATCCCTGCCGAGTTCCTCTAGAAAGGGTAAAGGGTGCAGATATGGATAGGCCTGTGCGCACCCTTGCTCTAGGTGATGTGTACAAAATTTTTAGCCAGTTCACAAATCCATTGCCCAGTCCAAACCGGATTAATACTTCCCAAAGATAATTCCAGTCTACCACATCAAAAGCCTTTTCGGCGTCTAAGGATACTATAATTCGATCTCCCATTTGGGCATGTGCAATGGACAGGTTAGTCATCAGTCGCCGCAGGTTGATGTCTGTCCCTTTCCCTGGGACAAATCCCGACTGATCTGGGTGAATTATTTTAGCTAATAGTGTATTAAGTCTAGTGGATAGAATCTTGGCTAAGATTTTGTAATCTTGATTCAAAAGTGAAATTGGCCTATAGGATTTGCATAGTGTTAAATCTTTCCCCTTTTTAGGGAGGACCGTGATGAGTGCTTCACTCATAGTCTCCGGCAGTTTGTTATTTTCCAGCGCATATTTAAAAGTGCGTCGCAGACGTGGAACCAAGATCTTGCTATATTGTTTGTAGAACTCGGCAGGGAATCCATCTGAACCTGGGGCTTTGGCATTTGGGAGATCTTTAATTACCCCCCTGATTTCCTCCTCGGTGATGTCTGCCTCCAGGAAAACTCTATCTTCAGCAGACACCACCGGGAAGCATATCGTGTCAAGGTAATCACTGAGTTGCTTTGCAGTATATTCGGTATCAGATGTATATAAGGTTTGGTAGTAGTTAAAAAATTCTGTATTAATAGCCTCAGCCTCTACCAGAGTGCCCCCAGAGGGACTCCGAATTGCTCCTATGTGATAAATGTTTTTTTCTTCCCCTATCAGATAAGCTAAGAGCTTCCCCGTTCTGACACCCTGTTCATAGATTCAGGTTTGGCGAGCGGACTCGACCCTGGATGCTGCAACATGCTGCCTGTCAGAGAGGCGTGTCAACGCTACTTGCCAAGCATCGTAGGCTCGTTTGGTCCTATTGGCTATATAAGTTTTCTCTGCTGCATCTGCAGCTTGTTCAGCATTAAACAAGATTACCCTATCCTGAAATCTGGCTTCGGCAATCGTTTTGATGTACTCCCCTCTGGTGACAGCTTTGTATGCGTCCCATACCACCGAGGGGGAAGCAGAACGTTCATTTCTGCCCCAATACTCATTCAAGGGCTGCTGCATTCCCATTTTTACAAAATCATGTACTATCCAGCCCGGTGAGAGTTTCCATGGTAATTTTGACGTGGCAGGTGACAGTAACAGATTGGCTTCTATGGGGGTGTGGTCTGAGATTCCCCTGGGGAGAAGTTTTACCTGTCCCACCTGCATGGCCATAGATGGGGTAGTCAAAAGCAGATCAATTCTGGAGAGAGAGTGATAAGAAGTGGAATGACATGTGAACCCTGGCTGTCCAGGGTTCCGCACGTGCCAGAGGTCTAGTAGATTAAATGATTGCGCCCAATTTTGTAGTTGGAGGGTGTCCCTTGGGTTGGGAGTCAGTCTATCTGTGAGTGGGTTAAGGACCATGTTGAAGTCACCACATAATAGAATCTTTTGTGTGGGTAGTTGAGCAACCTTATGCATAATTTCATTTAGCATTAGTAAAGATGCTGGCGGGGGTATGTATAAGCCCACTATAACAAGCTCTTCAGAATGTATACGGGCATGTAAGATTACAAATCTGCCCAGATTATCAATGTGTACGTTGATTAATTGAAAGGGCAACATTTTGTGTACTAGGATAGCGACTCCTCTCGAGTATGTGGAGTACGTGGCGTTATAATAATGCCCTACCCAGGGTTTTTTTAATGCGAGGACTCTACTGCCATGCAGATGGGTTTCTGTTAGTATACATATTTGAGGGTTATGGGCCTTTAAGTAATTGAAAACAAGCGATCTTTTGATTTTGGAGTTAAGACCCCTGACGTTCCATACTATCAGTTTAACCATGGTCTGAGATTAATACATCAAATACAGTATTTAAATGGCTGTTAGAATTTGCCAAAAGGGTTACCTTACCAGGACTCCAGGGAGCAATGAGCTGGGTGTATAACCAAGTCAGGACTACCATCATGCGACAAGACAGAACTTTGAAATAAACAGAAGGACAGTTATTAACATACAACATACCTGTGGGCCACGAACCTTGTGGGCCCATCAACCTAACTAAGCCTATCCCTAGTCTTCCCCCCACCCTGCTGCGCCCTAACAATAACTTGGTGTAGCTTGGATCCCTAAACATGGTCCCTTCCTAACTATCCGCTAGGATTGGGGCCTAACTAAGGTGTGCGCGCCTGTAGATGCGGCTGCCGGGAAGAGAGGACGCTTCCGCTGCCTGGCGGCACCCAGCATTGCTGGGGGAAAGGGCTTAGAATTATAACTAAAGCATGTAAAAGGTGTTCATAGACCTTTTTCTAATAGTTATGCAATCGGTAAGCTGCAATACTGTCAGCCAACACTTTCGTCATCTAATCAAGGAGAACCAACATTTGCTGGGAGTATATACTATAATATACACAGTAGGATCAGTCTTTCCGAATTATCAACCGTAATGTAGGGGCCTTCTAACAGATCGTTTATTGTTTTGAGGGTTGTTTGCCACCTGCCCCTTTAATAGGAAGTTGCGGATCATTAAAGTGATATTATATACAAGAGTTCCTAAACCTATCTCTGTACATTCATTAAACTCAGCAAGGGTATTCTTTACATGCATAATAGGATATTATCAGAGCATTAGAGAAACATATTATTCGCATATCGCATTAATATTGTGCGGTTTCCACAGATAGGGACCAGCTAGTAAGCCATGTGGCTAAGGGACATATGGCTAGAGTACTTGCATGTCAGGGTTAGGCTGTACGCTAGGTCCCAATTCTTGTTGCTTCTGTATTCGGAATGAAAGCAGCCTCCTGATCGTTTGTTGTGTCCAGAAGGTCTCTACTGGTAAGGTTGTGAGAAGCGTTCATTTCGTAATGAGTGGTAAAAGTTTCTCCTGCTTGTGACGTAGTTGGTATAGTCTGATTGCACATCGTGTACGTGTACATGGGTCTTTTTCCAGAATAATGTCACTTTTCTTCGTGAAGGAACGCATCAAGCAAGTGTACATTTTATAGCACATCAGGGTTTTGGGAGAGTGTCCAGCCACTTTAATACATCACCCGGTTTCTCAAAGATTCTAACTGTTTCTCCATCTTCTACTCGCAGTTTTGCAGGGAATAGCATTGCATATTTGAGATTACGCTCTCTGAGTTTAGCTTTAACGTGCACAAAAGTCTGCCGTTGTTTCTGAGTCTCGATAGTGTAGTCTGGGAACAGCATAAGTTTGACGTTCCCATAATTCAGCTCTTCAGCAGATCTGGCCGCTCTAAGAATGGCGTCCCTGTCTTTAAAGTTAAGTAATTTAAAGATGACTGGGCGTAGGGGAACGCCCGGAGGGCCCAGCTTAGCTGGTATTCTATGTGCCCGCTCGATGACAAAATGCGAGGAAAAGGTGTCCTCGGGCAGTATTTCCTTAAGTAATTTTTCAATAAAAGTTGGAACAGTCTTACCTTCGGCTCCCTCAGGGAGCCCCAGGAGCCTCAGGTTGTTTCGCCTGTTCCTGTTCTCGGCGTCTACTGCTCGGTACTCTAGGGCATCTAGACGCTTGTTAATATCTGGAATGGCGGCTTCATGTGCGTGTGCTAGGTCCTCCGTGGCGGAGGTACACCTTTCTAATTCCCCAGTACGCTCTCTAATTGTGGCGAGGTCCTGGTGCAACAGGCTGAATTTAGATTCAAGGTGGTCAAATTTTAGCGTAAGAGTGGATTGGCAGGTCTGAATCGCTGCGAGCAGCTCAGCCGAGCTTGGCGTGGTAGGGTCTGTGTCAGCCACCTCTATTTCTTCAGTGCCGCCATCTTTGTCCGCTGCAGCACGGGCCGCATGCTTTGGTGGGGCCGGGGTAGTCGGTTGCTCCTCTTGCGCGTTGTGTTTATCCCCCTTCGTTTTGTCCTTCTACGCTTTGGTACCTCTCTGCGACATGGTTGCAGTGTATGGAGAGGCGCGGTGAGAGGTATGTACCAGGCGGGAGGGCCCCGGAGGCGAGGACCGGTCTTTCTCAGTTGTAGGAGAAAGGGTTCTCAGCGTGTCCTGATCTTGCTCCCAGTCGTTAAAGGTGGACATAAGTGCTCTCGGGTGCCTTGGGAGATGTTTTTGTGTCCTGAAACGAGCTAGTAAGCAGGCTGTTAGTTGCTAATTAAGGCGCCAGGCAGCGGAGCTCTCAGAGTAGCGTCCTCTCACACCGCCATCTTGACCACGCCTCCCGAGCCTCTTTAACCCCTTGTCCCCATGCAGGCTGGGATAGCCAGAATGCATAGCCCCGGTCAAGTGGGGCTTCGCACCCTGAGCTACACCAGCCCACATGGTCCATGGTATGGGGGACTCTGTAGGGGAGGAGCAGCCAAGCCTCCCCCTCCCCCCCCCCCCGAGCTCTTGTCCAATCCATGGACAAGAGGCTCTTCCTTACCTCTGGTGCCTCTTGTAGCCATTGTCCCCTCCACATGCCCTGAAAATTTGGTGTTTCTAGCACGTAAGGGGGCTTTGCTATTAACTGTTAAAGTTGGCAGCCATTAAAGTCAATAGGAAAAATGCAACACATTTTTTTTTTTTTTTTAAATTGTGTTGAATGCGAAGTTTGTATACTGCTGGTACACACTGAGAAATGTTCAGAATCATGAATGAACTTTGCCTATCTCAACTGCCACCTTAAGTTATAATACCCACAACTCAATACGAGAGATCAGTCCCAACAAAAATTAACATGTAGTAATAATAGTAATAAGAATGGGAGAGATCATAGGTATATGCAAAAATAGAAAATTAGCTTTATTGTGACACCAGATCCATAAATATGCAACCAATTAAAATCAATTAAAAGTAGCCTGTATTGAGCGCACCACCTTCCGCACCTTCATCACGCACCACACACTCAAACACCCCTAACGGTATCGGTACCAATTTAGCCGTGTCTTCAGAGAGGGGGAGAGAGCTGTATGTGCACAAACATGAAGGGCAAACGGAATCCTCTTCAGCTTTCAAGCTAGTTATAATAAGGTCCAAATAGTCTCACCACTAGTAGTCCACTCGTTCAGTTACCGCCACTGCGATGTCACCAGAACAGTTCACCACCAAGGTACGCATCATTGGACAGCATAGGCTCTCAGGCATCTGATCTACCCGCTCTGCTGCATTGCAGTGTGGCGGGGAACGTGCACTGATGCCATGTCTTGCTAGCGTGATCTTGCAGCCGTGAGGAGCGCTCCAGGTCACGTGATTCAGACCCACCCACCGACGCGTTGCGCCCGCCCACTTGCGAGCTTCGTCAGGGTGTACGTGGCTTGCCATTGGTTACACAATCCGTCTTTTCTACCCATCAGCTACGGGGCGGGGAGTCCTTCAATACGTCATCGTTCCGCGTGACATGCGGAAATCTATGCGCACCACCTCAACACCGTCTCATGCTACTGATGGTATCCATGGCAACTCTTGTATACCAGTGTAGCTTCAAATCCGCGTTCAAGCGGCATCTTTTCCGCGTTTGAGCTCACACATTGCTCATTTCTTCAACACATTCCTATGCTTCCATAGATAGAAGGTAAGTTCAAAGTTGGAATTTTATATATATATATGTGTCTCGTTTCTCACATTTAGGTCTCATAGGATTCCTTGCTTGGGTTGTGTTTCCCCTGCTTAATAAAAAGGTCAGTAGACAGAGTGTCTCATCCCCCTCTCCCTTTCCAATCACAAGTGGCTTCCCGAAGCATCAATATGGAGGTCACCACCAGTTAGGACACTGAGAAATGTTCACCTGGCGAATACTTCGGCCCATCTCGAATCACTAGTCACTTTTTTCCGCTTCCAGTTTTGGAAGTCTGATTACTTTTTTGCAGTTTTTGTTAAATTTCCTATAATTCTTTAGTGCAGATGCAGTCCACTTATTCTTTAGGTCACTTTTACACTTAATGACAACTGGATGTTTATAAAAGTCCAGTGTATTTGTGGAGAGTGCACCACCAATGTGTTACCAAATGAGGCACATATGGTATCATTTTAACCGTGACGAGTTGTAGAATACATTTTAGTAGGTCTTAATGCTTGGACACACATCACATTAAAAATAGGTACAGACAAACTCAATCCAACATAAAAAGTCATTTTCAAAATGATGATCACATTTGGAAAAGTTTTAGCAAAACTACAAGAGGCATATGTGGTAACATTTTAACTGTGATCAGTAGCAGAATGGAGTTTAGGGCTGAGGCCCATGTCTTGTGTATTCTTTTTAGTCACAAACTGAATCAAAGGCAATACAATTTTTGCATATTCTGTACCAAAATAAAAGACTTGTAAAATAAAAACAAAGTGACAGAATATGAAAGAAACAACATATTGTTACTTTAGGAACTTGGTTTTTTAACCACTTTACCCCCATAGGTGCAGATCTCTCCATCCCTTTTTCCATCCTTTCACCCCCAGGGATGGAGATATCCGCAGCTCCCATGCTCCCGCCAATGCCCTGCACTCCCGCTCGCTCGTGCGCGCGCTGCCGCTCTCATGCACACCACCGCCCGCTCGCCCTGAGATCAATGAACGGGAAAAACCATTCCCGTTCGTTGATCTAAGCCCCCCGCAATGATCGGCTGCTTCTATGAGAAGCAGCAATCATTGTGGAAAAAAAAAAAAATTCCCAGCCTCATAACACTTCCTGCAAGCGTACTTCCTACACTTGCAGGTCGCATAAACAAAAAGTTACTGTGGCCATCTTGTGGCCAAATAGTAAAACTACACCCTAAAGCATTTTTCATATACAAATACATTAGTTTTACACTAAAAATGAACTCATTACCTCCCACACTCCCCAATTTTTTTTTTGTAATAAAAAAAAAACAAAACAAAAATTACAATAAAAAAAAAATACATAAATAGTTACCTTAGGGACTGAACTTTTTAAATATTTATGTCAAGAGGATATAACACTGTTACTTTATAAACTATGGGCTTGTAATTAGGGATGGACGCAAAACTGAAAAACATGCACCTTTATTTCCAAATAAAATATTGGCACCAAACATTGTGATAGGGACATAATTTAAACGGTTTTATAACCGGGACAAATGGGCAAATACATTTCATGGGTTTTAATTACAGTAGCATGCATTATTTAAAAGCTATATTGGCCGAAAACTGAAAAATAATGATTTTTTTCCCACATTTTTTCCTATTTTCCCATTAAAACACATTTAGAATAAAATAATTCTTTGCATAATGTCCCACCTAAAGAAAGCCTAATTGGTGGTGAAAAAAACAAGATATAGTTCATTTCATTGCGATAAGTAATGATAAAGTTATAGACGAATGAATGGAAGGAGCGCTGAAAGGTGAAAATTGCTCTGGTGCTCAAGGGGTAAAACCCCTCAGTTGTGAAGTGGTTAAATATGTATGCCATGAGGTATACCCTCATGGCATACATATTTAAAACCATACATTTACATATACATACTATACTACTATACTATACATACATATTTAAAACTATACATTCAAAACTATTATTATTAGTTCTTATAATCATCATTAGTGTACAATGAGAAAGCAAAAAACCGAAAAACAGAAAAAAGACACCTTTATTTCCAAATACAATATTGTCACCATACATTATGCTAGGAACATAACCTAAACAGTGTTATAACCAAGATGGAAAAGCAAATACAATTTGTGGCTTTAACTTATAGTTAGCACTGTTTATTGTAAAGCTATGATGGATGTAAATGGAGAAATAGTGTGTTTTTCTGTTGTTGTTTTTTCCCCTCCTTTTCCCTTTAAAATGCATTAAAAATAAAGTACTTACGAAACAAAGTTATCACACACTATGGACTTGATTCACAAAGCGGCGCTAACTGTTAGCGCCGCTGTGAAAAGCCTTTAGTGCCCCTTAAGTAGCTCTGCGCGCACTAATGGCTGCGCAGAGCTACTTCGCACATAGTCCCGCGGGTGCGCATGCATTAGTGCCCGGTGCGACGATAGCGTCACACCCGCTGCCCCTTAAACGTTGCACCCGGTGCATTAATGCACGCTTTGGGGGCACCCGATGCGCTATTATCGTTGCACCAGGTGCGATGTTTAAGGGGCAGCAGGTGCGACGTTATCATTGCACCGCACACTAACACAGGCGCACCCGCGCTGCGTGTGCAGTGAGCAGGACTGAGAGTGATGTGTGGGCGCAAACTACTTAGTGCCGTGGTTTGCACCCACTAAGTGATAGGGCTCACTAACCGGCTTAGCGCCGGTTAGTGAATCAAGCCCTAAAAGCCTAACTTGTCCTAAAAAAGACAATAGATAAATCATTTAGGTGTGATTAGTAGTAATAAAGTTATTGGCGAATGAATGGGAGCAGTGCTGGTATGTGAAAATTGGTTTGGTCATGAAGTGGAGTAACCAAGCAGCTCAGGGTGACCCAAACTACTAGGAATGTATAGGGGGATAAAAGGAACCAAAAAGCCCTCCTACTAAAAAAGCAAAGCTTGGTGTAATTTGCCTTCTTAAAACAGAAGGAAATTTGCAATAATTCAGATATAAGTGAACATTGGTGGTTATCCACAATGCACTTCCACTGAATATGCAAATTATCCCTTTTCGCCCTTGTTAACCACTTGAGGACTGCAGGGCTAAACCCCCCTAGTGACCAGGCAATTTTTAGCTAAATTGGCCACTGCAGCTTTAAGGCCAAGCTGCAGGGCCGCACAACTCAGCACACAAGTGATCCCCCCCCCTTTTCTCCCCACCAACAGAGCTCTCTGTTGGTGGGGTCTGATCGCTCCTGTGTTTTATAGGTAGAGGCGCTCCACAACCTGCTGCTGTACACCTGTGCTGCTATGACCAGGATAGATCAAATCTCCTCAATATAGCCAATTATTCAATGCCACAGCGCCAGGGACTCGGTTGATGGTAAACACTCTAATCCACCTACAGGGATAGCTCCTGCGTCTGCTCTCCTCCTATGTGACTTGGTGCACAAAACAGAGAAGCAGAAGAGACGTTCCCTCAGTGGATATATCAGCTTTTATTTCACCATGCAAGGCACATCAATGAAAAAGATAAAATAACTCACATCAGGAGGGTCCCATACCAATATAGGACCCCCTCTGGCTGCTTCGCTTCCCACCCTTGTGGTACTAAGAACTGTTAGGAATACGATCAGCAGTGTCCAGCCCGCTCTCGTCCCGACTAGTTTCGGCCTTCCGCCGTCATCAGGGGATACGAGAGCGAGCAGGCTAGGGCACATATATATAGGTAAAATATTGTAGTTACCTCTCCTGGGTACAGCTGCTGTCAACTGCCGGAGCGGCGAGCGCTCTGAAGAGCACTTCCGGTCGGCGGCCATACTGGATCCGGGTTACGTGGTTGGAACGCATATGCGTTCCACCAGTACTTTAATGCGAAATGTCGCATAAGCCTAAGGCTATATAAAACTCCGCAGATTATCAGTGCCACTATGCGAAATATATACGATAAAAAGGAACGTCGCATAGACATAAGGAAATGCACGTCTTAAACACATATGAGTGCATATTTGTGACAGCAGCAGCATCCCAGTCGTTACTTCATAGTTAAGATACAATATAAAATAGATAAAATATCAGTAATAGCTGTCATAAATCCTAACCTTAAAATACAAAATATAACATATATAATATAAAAATGTATCTAGGAGCACAATAACATTAAGTTCAAAGAACAAGTGTCCACCTTTCACTTCTATTATAGCACCATCTACTGTCCATCCAAAATATTGCACCTAATCCCAGAAAATGTATATATTCAGAGATACTTCCCACTATTCAAACCTTCACATTTGTTATTCCTAATGTTGTTCATAAATTGGAAATGGGAATGTAACATCTCTAGGCATGTACACATAAATACATTCAGTATACAAAATACAGTCAAAAATAAGATAAAATTATGAGTAATAAATGGTCCTACCTTTCATAAAACAAACGGAATTTTTCAATGCAATTCATGAATTAGCTAAAAAACAATTAAGATTAAAATCTATATTAAGACCACTCGGAGACATACAATTTAACTTAATAATCCAATTCATCTCTGCTCTTGCTAGATCCCTATCCTGATTGTTACCCCTCCACTTTCTTGTAATCTGATCTATGGCCGAGTATATAAGACCCCTGGGATTGCAGTTGTGATGTTCCTTAAAGTGCGCTGAAACTGAATGGTCCATATAGCCCTTCCTAATATTGTTAACATGTTCATATAGTCTCTCCCTGAGTGCCCTCGTGGTCAAACCGACATATTGTAATCCACAAGGGCACTCAAGGAGATACACCACCATCCTAGATTCGCAGTTCAAAAAGGACCTTATCTCAAACTGTTCCCCACTTATGTTATTATGAAAGGAAGTGGTTTTCCGTTCAACCGTGGTGCAGTGTCTACATGCATGACAACTGCCACATTTATAAAATCCAGTGAAGTCTACAAGACGTCCGGAGGCCTGTGTGGGTATATCTATTGCACTTTTAGTGACAATGTCTCTCAAGTTCGGAGCTCTCCTATAGGTGACAATAGGATTTTCTGGTACAATATTAGCCATTTCTGGGTCTGCCATCAATACATGCCAGTGCCTCTTTAAGATCCTTTTTATTTCCCAATGCTGTGTACTGTAATCTGTGATCATGGAGACCTTTCTCTCATTATCTCTCTGTATTGGCTGTTTATGGATGATCTCCTTTCTGTCTTTCTTCTCAATTTCCAGTCTAATGTGATCAATCTCCTCCTTTGTGTATCCCTTTTCTACAAATCTGGCAGTGAGTATGTCCGCTTCCTTCCGAAAATCTTCAGGATTGGTACAATTCCTATACACTCTGAGGAGTTCACTTTTAGGTACTGATTTTAGCCACAGCTCATGATGGCAACTGTCTTTGGGAATATAGCTGTTACGATCAGTGGGCTTAAAGAATGTGTGGGTCTTTACATTGCCATTATCGTTGGAAATAATTAGATCTAGGTACTCTATTTGATTAGTACTATAATTGCATGTAAATTTTAAGTTTTCATTATTTTTATTGATGTGGTCTATAAATGCCAGTAGGGATTCTTCATCCCCCTCCCACATAAAAACCACGTCATCAATATACCTTTTCCAAAATCGTAATGCAGTGTGTCTGTTCATATCTATATAGTTCTCCTCCCCCCATGTTTATTTTTTTTTAAATAAATATTATTGTTTTTTGTTTTTTTTTTAAAACCCTGTTTCTTTAAGTTTATTCCCTCCCTCCCTCCCTCCCTCCCCACAGCCAGCCAATTATGGCGATCGGCTGTCATAGGCTTCTGCCTATGAGAGCCGATCGCTCTCTTGTCCCCCATGGGGACAGCCGTGTCACACGGCTGTCCCCAGTGCAGCGCTGCTGCTCATCGCAGCGCTGCACCTAGTAAATAGACGGCGTGATCGCCGTCTAACAGTCTCCCGAGCGACAATAGCCGCTCGGAGACTGAAGGCAGGGCGGAGCTCTGCCCTCCGAGCATGAGATGCGCGCGCACCATGCGTGCAATCTCATGCAAAACAGAGCCCCAGGACTTTACGCCAATTGGCGTTAGTCGGTCCTGGGGCTGCCGCCGCGGCCACGCCTACTGGCGTGACGCGGGCGGCAGAAGGTTAAGCCAAGCAAGCATCCAGAACCGCTGATGTATAGCAAGCCTATAGCTTTAAGTTTTACACAGCCATAGCAAACCCACATGTAGACAGCCTGTTTCAGACTTTTGGTCCTCATCAGTACATGGCAGGGATTGATAAGGCTGTATGAAATAGGGCTTGGACCAGTACAACAGAGTAACCAAGCAGCTCAGGGTGACCCAAACTACTATAATTGGGGGGATAAAACGAACCAAAAATCCCTCCTACTAAAAAATCAAAGCTTGGTGTAATTTGCCTTCTTAAAACAGAAGGAAATTTGCAATAATTCAGTTATAAGTGAACATTTGTGGTTACCCACAATGCACTACCACTGAATATGCAAATTATCCCTTTTCACCCTTGTCAAGCATCCAGAACCGCTGGTGTATAGCAAGCCTATAGCTTTAAGTTTTACACAGCCATAGATATGTAGACAGCCTGTTTCGGACTTTTGGTCCTCATCAGTACATGGCAGGGATTGATAAGGCTGTATGAAATAGGGCTTGGACCATGAAGTAGTTAATCATGTCTAAAACAGTATTATTTATCCACATGTCAGGCTTGCCTGGTCAATGACTATAGGTCAGGCTGTATGCTCATGTGACTGACCTAAAGCCCAGCCCGTAACACCTGCACAAAACTCCTACCTAATACAATTCTACAATACCCTGCAGGCAGATGTAGCATACAGGTTAACAAATAGTATTCACCAAACAAAGGAGTAAAGCCTCATCTACACAAGGCGATGTGACTTATCAATCGAGCCGCTGATTTTGCCACCGCCGATTCCCTGCTCGTTCCCTACGAGGGGATAATGGCAGGGAATCGAGCGGAAAATAAGCGGCGCCGGCGGGGACGATTGGGGGATCGAATCCAACGTACGCGGGGGTGAGCAGGGACGCGGCGGGTAAGCGTGGGGATGCTGAAGAGGCGATCCTGCGGCTAATCGAGCCGCCGGATCGCTTCGTGTAGACGGAGGGTAAGAGTATTAAGCAGTATAAACTCAGATATAATCACCTGAGGCCTGGGGTTTGGAGGCAGTCCAGGAGATGACAGGCTGGGGGTAGATAGGTTGTAGGTAGTTACACATTTCCAGAAGATGTGGTCAGTACAATCCGAGTCAGTCCAAGCAGAGTTCATAAGAATAGTCCTTTAACCTCCTTGCCGGTTATCCCGAGCTCAGCTCGGGGTAACCTGCGCAGGAGGATTTCTCAGGCCCCGCTAGGTCGATTCGCATAATTTTTTCTTCCTACACGCAGCTAGCACTTTGCGTGTGGTACGCGATCGTCGCCGCTACCCACCGATTCGCCGCTACCCCCCCCCCTTCCCGACCCCTGCGCAGCCTGGCCAATCAGTGCCATGATTTGAAAAAAATATTATTTTTTTAAAGAGCTGCGCTGCCTCCTTGCCAGCGGGAATTGGACCGGCAAGGAAGTTAACAAGCAGATTCGGCAATTTGGTGAGCGTAATCTGTATTGGGAGTGGATTCACGAGTGCTGCACTAGTACACTGTTCACACGGGTGGTTGTGTACCTTGTTATTCTGTATGCCTTACGGAGTCACGCTATGTGCAATTTATCTATTGATTTATAGGAAGGTGGAGAGCGCAGTTCAGCAGCTTGATATATGCAGGGCCGGATTTGTGGGCAGGCCACAGAGGCCTGGGACTAGGGCGGAGCTTAGGGAGGGGCGGGTTAACAAGCAGGCAGTGTCCTAACAGCTGTCCATGCCAGCCCCACAATAACGGCAATGTTGTCCGCAGCCGCCCCCAAAGTTCCCCCGCTTTGCACTGCACACAGTACTATGTCTGTGTGTGCAGAAGCGGCGCTGGCAGCATAAAACAGGGGCAGATTTACTTTTGTGACAGGAGCAGCAGCCACATCATTGCAGCTCTGCCCGCTGTCATTCACTGGTAATCCCTCTGCCCTCCGCCCCCATATTCAGTTTCAGCCAATCACTGCTAAGGAGGCAGCATGAGGAAGTGCCAAAGCTGGGCAGAGATTGGTGGATGGCTGGTGCTGGGAACTGATTGGTGGTGAGTGACTGCAGGCAGGTTTTCTGGTTGCTGGATGTGATGGAGAAGCTCGTGGACAGGACTCCGGAGACACTGAAGAAGGTACAGGATGGAGGGGAATGGGAGAAGGGGGTGGCTCTGGCGTCGGGATCACCCAAGGGGAAGCCTGGTCCTGGCTGCCTTTGTTTTAATTAGCCCACATACACTGTCCCCACTGTCGCTCAACCCTGCAGTTCCAGGTGCTGCCCAACGTCATTGTTGACATGGGGTATGTGTCAGAAGTCCTCCTTTCACACTGACCTGTAACGAGTCCAGTAGCTGTATAGATAAGCCGACTTTCCAGATGCTGCTGAATGTTTTGTCTTCTTAGCTTGCCTGATTTATTACCCATTCCCAGTAACTCTCCACATGCGTAACTAACGACTCCTTCCCTCCTCCCCTCTTTTCCTCCGATCTCATTCCCCCTCTCTTGTTCTCTCATCCTGAGGTCTATTTCTGTCCTTTCTCCTACCCTCTTCCTCATCTTGTTCCCTGTCTGTCTTAATTCCTCATCATATGCCGTCTATCCTTTCCTCCACTTTCTCTCTCTCTCTCTCCCCGCTCTCTCTCTCCTTTCCCCCCCCACAATGTATTTATATAGCACTGACATCTTCTGCAGCACATTACAGAGTACATAGTCATGTCACGGTCCTCAGAGGAGCTCACAATCTAATCCTACCATAGTCATAGTCTAATGTCCTACCATATTATTATTATGTATTTATATAGCCCTGACATCTCCTGCAGCACATTACAGAGTACATCGTCATGTCACTGACTGTCCTCAGAAGAGCTCACAATCTAATCCTACCATAGTCATAGTCTTTTTCAATATTTTTTATTGGAATTTCCAAAAAATTTTAACAATATGCCAAGACATATTAAAACAATATAAAAATAAACTTACTTTTTACATTACAGCAGTCCAATGAGAAATATACTGTTGATTTTTCAAATATACATTCAGTTTCAGTTATACATAAACAGTGTATAATAACTTTCCCTTATAAATCAATGGCTAGTATCTCTTAAGATGATTGCTGAGTTTAGTATACTTGTTGCTATTTAGTTCTTAAAAGGTTAAATATGTGCATCTCTACACGCAAGAATACGCATAAAAATACACATGAGTGCAACCCAATGAGGTTTTACGCATAATAACGCGTAAGCGCGTAAAAAACGCGTCAAACGGCACTTAAACGCGCGATAACGCGCAAAAATCGCTAAACGCGCAGAAAACGCCTAGTAAACGCGTAAAAACCACGTAAATAGCGCGTAAATATGCAAATAGTGCAAATTTCAAGAAAAAAAATGTTTAAATCAATTTTAAACCATAAATTTTTAAAGAAAGGATTGTTTATTTATCTTTGTAGGCCTAATAGCACCTATCTTTCCAAAATAACCTAAATGTCATTTTTGTTATTTTAAACAGTGATCCTGTTAGTTACATTCTAACGAATTCCTAAAATGTATTGTTAATTAAGGTTTAGTAGGAGCAGTACCTCTGGAGAATGGGGGTCTTAAATCCTCCCTACAGAGACTCCAGAGGACGCATCCTCTTTAAGTATTATTCCTATATACTTGCCGTCCCCACAGGATCACTGCTATCTCACTTAGCTGTTAAACTACATCGAGTTGGGCTACATAGAGTACATGTAGATATTTTGGTATACGTCTTGCTTTCCCAATTCCAATTAATTATTCAGATATTAATGTTATGACTTAACTAATATAATTAAACTAATTCTAAACTAAACTAAACTATACTAAACAGCTGAAAATTACTTTTCACAGTTCTTACTGAGGTATTCTTGTACAATAACAGTAATATACTTATCTTATTACTTTGTAGGTCCAAGTGATGTAATGTAACAGTGGAGAGTCCAAGCCAGGCAACAACAACACTAAGTTTCTAGACAATGCCCTAGTACAACAACATTAATAGTCACTATTCATTTATCCATGTGAGGGTTAGATAAGAGATTAGACTTCTTGAATCTTAGAATCAACATATATAGTAGGCCATAGATAAGCTTTTTTCCAAAATGCACCTATAGTACTGTTTTTTATAGCCCAAGATCTTTCAGCTCTCATGTTGGATTCCACTTTCCTTAATACTTCTTCTAATGTTGGTACATAGTGTGACTTCCAGTTGTCGGCAATCAATATTCTAGTTACTACACAAATGTGGTTGAAAATAAACCTTTCACTCGGGGGAAGGTCCCATGTTCTAACATGGAGTAATACCATTTCAGGTGAAATTGTGCTCAGAAACATAGGCAATTGTTTAAGAAATGTCTCTATCTCTCCCCAGAGATTAGTGATCTTTGGACATGACCAGAAAATGTGAATTAAAGATCCAGTTTCATTGCAATTTCTCCAGCAAAGGGGGGAAGTATTGCCATCAAACTTAGAAATTTTTTCTGGAGTATAATACCACTGCCACAGAAGCTTCAAAAAGTTTTCATAATGCAGGACACATTTAGTTGATTTTTTAAGAGACCTGTAGGCCCTCTCCCACTCTTCCTGATCAAGATCTATGTTTAATAGATCCTGCCATTTATTCAGTTGCCATCTTTGGCCTTCATCTTTAAGTTGTAAAAGTGTTTTATTAAATATGGCAATTCCCTTTTTCTTATTATTTTGTGGGTCTAAAAGTTTTTTTATTTGAGGTAAATAGGATATATTTTGAGGGGAGTGTTTATCTAAGAATTTTTTAATTCTAAAGTATGTGGGTTTGTCAGATTGTGGGATGTCATATGTTGAGGTAAGTTCTTCAAAGGATTTAAGCTTATCATTTTCCATGAGATCAGCTACTTTAATTATACCATTTTGTGACCAATTTTCTAAATCTAAATGTTTCAAGGCCTTTGCTAAATTAAGTAATGGGACTTCTATATGTAGTGATAAAGGATGTTTTTCACTGTAGTGGATCATCTCCTTCCATACTCTAATAAAGTTAGCTGTGATAGGATTAGGAATTTTTAAGGGAATTTTCCAATTTAGTCTGGCTTCCAAATAGGGGAGGGGTTCATTATCCGGGATTTGTTCCAATTCTATTATTACCCATTGTTTACTCCTATCATTACACCAGATAGCTCTTGATTGTTCTAGGATTGCTGATTTGTAATAAATTTCCAAATCTGGTACTCCTAGTCCCATATTCAAAGAAGGGGTAATTAAGATTTTATTTGAGAACCTTGGTTTTTTATTCATAAGAACAAACTTATTTATCATTCTTTGTGCTGATGTAAAGAATTTTTGTGGGATCTTTATAGGGATATTTCTAAATAAATATAATAATTGGGGCAAAATTAACATTTTAAAAGCGGCTGATCTTCCTAACCAAGAAAATTCAAATTTAGAAAGATTGTCTAGTTGAATCTTGAGTTTCCATAGTCATAGTCTAATGCCCTACCATATTATTATTATGTATTTATATAGCCCTGACATCTCCTGCAGCACATTACAGAGCACATAGTCATGTTACTGGCCTGTCCTCAGAGGAGCTCACAATATAATCCCAACCATAGTCATAGTCTAATATCCTACCATATTATTATTATGTATTTATATAGCCCTGACATTTCCTGCAGCACTTTACACAGTACATAGTCATGTCACTGACTGTCCTCAGAGGAGCTCACACTCTAATCCTACCATAGTCATAGTGTAATGTCCTACCATATTATTATTATGTATTTATATAGCCCTGACATCTCCTGCACCACATTACAGAGTACATAGTCATGTCACTGACTGTCCTCAGAGGAGCTCACAATCTAATCCTACCATAGTCATAGTCTAATGTCCTACCATATTATTATTATGTATTTATATAGCCCTGACATCTCCTGCAGCACTTTACACAGTACATAGTCATGTCACTGACTGTCCTCAGAGGAGCTCACACTCCCTGTCATAGTTTAATGTCCTATCAAATTATTATTATGCATTTATATAGCAGTGGCATCTTCTGCATCACTTTACAGGCATGTTACTGACTGTCCTCAGTGGAGCCCACAATCGGTGATATAATATTGTGTTTCCGTGTACACATGTGGTGGTGGTGAGGGGAGGGGGGCAGTTTGTTGATTGCTGGCCTAGGGCGGTAAAAAGTACAAATCCGTCCCTGGATATATGTCTTTACTTGGAATTGTGAAACAGTGATCCCACAACTTATTTCTGAGACTATCCACAGTAAGGTCTGATAAAGACTATATAGAAGTATCTAGGAACAATTCTCCTTTGTTCATTGTGTGCTAAGGAATTTAGCAGACTTTTTGACAACATTGAGGATTGGATTACTGTGTATTTTGTGATAAAGAATTAGCAGATAGGAAAACAATTAAGGCAGCGCAGCCCTATTTATCTTGTTATTTGTACATTAATAGTACCAGCTATTGGTGGGCAGCAGCCAAGTGTTTAAAGATTGGATGTTTTTAGCATGAGAAATCGTGACTCTATTGATTTAAGTATGGTATTTTCTAAGGAACCAGGATCATCCCAAAGAATAGAAACCATGGAGACTAATTTCAAAAATCTGTATAGTCTTATGACCAAAGAACAAATAGCTTGGTGGGACATTGCAAGCTATAATAGATATATAGAGGAAAATTTGGTCCCTAGAAGATACAGATGGGACATACTAGCTAATGATGGGGAAAATAGTGAAACAAATGACAAGGAATTGGGGGAGTTTTAAATAAGAGTGGGGTGGATCTACTGAGAATCCTGGTCAGACGTAAACTACACAGATTAGAAAAAATTGAAAAACAAATTGAGGAGATCAAAACTAATGTGGAACCGTATAAGGAAAGAGAAACATATAAAAAAGAAATGGAAGTAATGGTTTCCAAGCCGACTAAAAATGAGAAAGAGGTGGTGGAAGTTAGACAAAGAAGGTTCACCAACGACTGGAGGGAATACATAAATAAAACAGCCTATAAATGGCAATCCCTCAATAAACAGGAACCCCAAAATAGAAATTAACCCATAATACAACCCACCCCCCAAAACCCTGGTAATAAAGGGGGCAATACACACCCCAGACAAGGCCCTAATCCCAACCCCCCCCCCCCCCCCCACCCCCCCAGGGATAAAACCAAGGCCCAATTCCAACCCCAACCCTGATGGTCAGAGTATACCCAGGGAATACCCAAAACCAAACCGAAACAATTGGGAAGACAATAGATGGGATGAACAAAAAGATCATGAATGGAGTTCACCATGCCCACGCAGTTCCAATAGAAGGGGAAACCCGCAACCCAGGGGAAACTCACAACCCAGGGGAACACAACCCAGATATGGAACCCGACATTACAATCTGAGAGACAGAAACCCTAATGGGAACAGGGAACCAAGGGACTACAATCAAATCCCCCTCTCGAATAGATATCAAGAATTAGAGGATTATGATGAGGAGATTGAGACTAATGAGCATTTTTTAGGGTTGGACCAAAGAGGAAGTTGGGGATACCAATACACACAGAGGGAAAACGATTGGGGAGGAGGCCAAGGAAGAATAGAGGAGGAATCAGAGGGGGGAGGAAACAGCAGTTGAAATCGAAACCTAAAGGGAGTGGGATTTTTAACATCAGCGGGATCCCAACTCACACTCCTGGACAAATGGTTAAATTTCGCTCCCCCTAAGAAACTAAATAAGTTTGAAGCCTATATTGGAATCAATAAATATATAAGAACCCTGAATGTGAAAAAATATTTTCTGAATAAAACAGCACCAACTATACAGAGAAATAATCCACCTCAGGAATATGTACACACACAATTAAAAAATAGGTCTATATTTAACCCCCAAGATAAATCTAAAGGGGGGACAATAGAAACGTTCAAGAAAGCAGTATTAAATGACTTGGAAACACTAAATGTGAAAACACAGAAAAATACCAGAGTATATGGAGGACAGATTAAACAACTTGTGGAGGATAAAAATCTAATACTGAAACCAGCAGACAAGAGAGGGGGGGGCGACTGGTAATTATGAATTCTCAACAATACAAGACTGAAATGACCAGGATTCTCAGTGATGGGGATACATACACGCAGTGCAGTTTCTAGGCTAAAATGCACCCAGGGCGAGGGTGTAAAAATTGCGCCCTCCCCCCGCGGCAAGGTATGGGTGCCCGCAGTATAGGTTAGCCAGGTATAGTTACACTCAGTATAGATTCCCCCAGAATAGGTATCCCAGTATAGGTAGCCAGCTATAGGTCCCCCAGTATAGGTAGCCAGGCATAGGTGAGCCAGTATAGTTGTCTTCGGTATAGGTTAGCCAGGTAGGTGCCTCCAGTATAGGTAGCCAGTATAGTTGCCCCCAGTATAGGTTAGATAGGCAGGCGTCCCCGGTATAAATTAGATAGGTAGTAGGTGCCCCCAGTACAGGTTAGCTAGGTGGGTGCCTCTAATATAGGTAGCCAGAATAGTTGCCCCCAGTATAGGTTAAATAGGTAGATGCCCCCAGTATAGGTTAGTTAGGTAGGTGCCTCCAATATAGGTAGCCAGTATAGTTGTCACCTGTATAGGCTAGCTAGGTAGGTAGGTGCCCCCAATACAAGTTAGATAAATTAATGCTCCCACTATAGGTTAGATAGGTAGCTGCCCCCCAGTATAGGCTAGATAGGTAGGTTCCCCCCTGTATAGGTTAGATTAGGTAGCTGCCCCCTCAGTATAGGTTAGATTAGGTAGCTGCCCCCCAGGTTAGATAGGTAGCTGCCCCCCAGTATAGGTTAGATAGGTAGCTGCCCCCAGTATAGGTTAGATAGCTGCCCCCCAGTATAGGTTAGATTAGGTAGGTGCCCCCCAGTATAAGTTAGACTAGGTAGGTGCCCCCCAGTATAGGTTAGATTAGGTAGGTGCCCCCCAGTATAGGTTAGATTAGGTAGGTGCCCCCCAGTATAGGTTAGATAGGTAGCTGCCCCTCAGTATAGGTTAGATAGGTAGGTGCCCCCCAGGATAGGTTAGATAGGTAGGTGCCCCCCAGGATAGGTTAGATAGGTAGGTGCCCCCCAGGATAGGTTAGATAGGTAGCTGTCCCAGTATAGGTTAGATTAGGTAGCTGCCCCCCAGTATAGGTTAGATTAGGTAGGTGCTCCCCAGTATAGGTTAGATTAAGTAGGTGCTCCCCAGGATAGGTTAGATAGGTATGTGCCCCCCAGGATAGGTTAGATAGGTAGGTGCCCCCCAGGATAGGTTAGATAGGTAGCTGCCCCAATATAGGTTAGGTAGGTGCCCCCCATGATGGAGGGGGGAGCCGCAGCCGCGGGGAGGGCAGCCCGACCTCTCCCTCCCTTCCACTACCCGGGCCGCCCTCCGTGCAATCTCCCCTCGGACTGTAGAGTAACGCAGCAGGGAAGCGCTATAGAAAACTACTCACCTCCCTGGTTCCGATCGCTGCTCTCTCGCCGCCAGTCTCATCTCTCCATAGACGCTGATACACACGCACGCTGCTTCCTGTTTTCCCCTCCATCACAGCGCCCCCCTCCCAGCAGCGCTCAGGGCAGCGGCACGGGCCGCACGGCCGTAGAAACGGCCCTGCATGCACGGTACTGAATAAAAACCCCACTATTGAATGTAAAGGGGTGTTAAAAGTTAAACTATGAGGAACTAAAATATCTTTTACCCACAAACCCCGAATACCAGTCATTTATTATAACCCTAAAATACATTAAGATGCTAACAACCCACCAGGAAGACCCATAGTCAGTGGGGTGGGGTCTCTTACACAAAGGCTGGGGGAATATATTGATATGTTTTTGCAACCAGAAGTAGCAAAATTACCTTTCCTCCTAAAAGATACTAAACATCTTCTGTAAAAGATATTGAATATTATTTTACAACCTGGGGACCTTTTGGTCACGGGAGATGTGACCTCATTCTATACAGTAATCCCACATGAAGAAGGCATCAATATAGTGGGGATGGCCTTAAGAGAAGGTGGGAGTTTAAAAGAGGCACAAGTAAACTTTTTACTGGACCTTATAAGGTATTCACTGACCCATAATTACTTCTGGTACCAAAACAGCTACTATCTACAGAAGACTGGCTGCGCTATGGGGGCCAAGTTTGCCCCCAGCGTAGCCAACTTATATATGGGGAAGTGGGAAGAGGAAATATTACAAATGAAGGGAGGGGAAAATGTTGTGGCCTGGAATAGATTCATTGATGACCTCTTTCTAATATGGAGGGACTCAAGAGAGGAATTAGATACATTTTGTCTAGCAATGAATGAACACTGGCCAGAGGTCAAAATATCAGTGAATATTGATGCAATGAAAGTAGATTTCCTGGATCTGGTTATCAAATCCGAGGGCACTTACTAGCACATTCTTCAAGCCAACTGATAAGAACGGGTACATCCCCAAGGAAAGTTGTCATCACAAACGTTGGCTGGAAAACATCCCTAGATGCCAACTGATGAGAATCAGACGAAATTGTTCCAAAGTGGAGGAATATAGGGAGCAAAGTAAAGTCCTAACACAAAGATTTCTGGAAAAAGGCTATGATAAGGGGACACTTCAGTGGGAGGGGGAGAATGTAGCAGGCATGCCACGGGAGGAGCTATTGAAAAATAAAGTCAAAGCACAAAAAAAGTTTGGAGTATTTGATATAGTGCTGGACTGCAATAGTCAATATAGGGATTTAGAGAGAATAATCAAAAAGCACTGGAATATAATACAACTAGATTCCAGTCTTCAAAAAGCGATTTCTGACAAACCAAGTTTTATATACAAAAAAGCGCCAAATTTGAAATCAAAATTGGTTATAGAACCTCCCAGAACTATATCAAGTAATCTATTAGGCCAAAATGGATTTTTCCCATGCAGGAGCTGCAGGGGCTGTCAAGAGACCACGGCTAATAGAGGGGACCGGCTGGTATCTAGAAACACTGGGAAAATATGGAACATTAAACAATGTATTACGTGCAAAACAGTTGGGGTGGTATACATACTCTGGTGTCCATGCGGGATGGAATATGTGGGGAGAACCACCAGAGCTCTCCACAAAAGATTAGAACAACATATCTATAATATATCCAAAGGACTACAGACACATAGGGCCTGATTCACAAAGCGGTGCAAACTTTTTCGCGGACTTTTGCACGCGCAAAGTGCCGCGATTCACGCGATCGCGGACTTTTGCGCGATCGCGATCACTAGATGGAAACTAGAGGAATAGAGATTGTCAGCAAGGATATATTGGATGTTAATGTGTTTCACATATACGTGTGTTCTTAGGGGGATATTTCATGTATTTATGGATTTTATAATTAGTTGTGCAAAATTAATAATCATTATGTACTGTAATGTAACGGTGTCTGTCAAGTTGGTCGGGCAGATGACTGAATATTATGCATAGTCCAATGTCCCTAATAGCGGCGGCCATGTTTATGTAGCCCATGTGGCAGATGAGTGTATAGTATACATAGTCCAACGTTACTAATAGCGGCGGCCATGTTTATGTAGCCCATAAAACATGAAGCCCAGATAAATAATCTACCAATCCGAATCAAGCAGTGCAGTATAAAGGGACGTGGCGCGCTAGTGACGTCAGCCCCTGATGAGTCTGATTGGACGAAACGCGTAGGGTGGAGCTACGGCCAGCACGTCTGACGTCACTGCATGAGGAACTACTGATACCAGCTTATCGTGGAGGGAGCGCAATAGAGAGTACTAGGTGCACGGGAAGCAGGAGGGACACGGGACGCCGTTCACCCCACGCCCAGAGGCCAGAACAGACCCCGCTGCCACTATCCATGGTGTGCAAATTAACAAGTGGATCTATGTGAGTGCGTAATCATTGCGCAGGCGATGTTCTTATTTATAAGCAGTGTACACTATGATGGTCTTTTTATATTTTTATGAGTCTGGAATGGATTAATGTGATATTAAATAGAGATTGAAGATTTAAAGCGCCAGTGGCTTGATTCTGAAATACACGCTTGATCCACCTGGTATTTGACGTGGCTACAATTTGGTGAGCGCAATCTGTAATGGGAACGGATTCACGAGTGCTGCACTGGTACACTGTTCACACGGGTGGTTGTGTACCTTGTTATTCTGTATGCCTTACGGAGTCACGCTATGTGCAATTTATCTATTGATTTATAGGAAGGTGGAGAGCGCAGTTCAGTAGCTTGATATAAATTTAAATACAAGGACCAACCAATCAGAAGCAACAGAACTGAAAACAACAAATACAGTAAAAGCTCAGTGTGTCAGCTAATAAGCTGACACGCAATACACACACGTGGTCACTGTTTACATCCGTGGAGGGCACACTGAGAACGGGTCCTCTGCCTGTCCAATGAGAGCTGCACAGCCTCCTGCGCTCCAGTGACGTCAGCTCAGCGGCTTGCCGAGACCCGGAAGTCAGAGCCGCAGCTCGGGTCACGGCTTTCCGCATCTGGCATGCGCTGGCGGCGCTTACACCACAGTGGTGAGCTCATGGGTCTGTAAGGACTTGAATTCGTGATTTAAATGAGGCTTAATTGCCTCAGGTGTGCGGCTGGAAGAGAGGGGGTTACTAACCCATAAGTCCGCTGTCTTCATTGCGTTTCAAACATCTTGCACGTGTCCTATTGGACGCGTTGCAAGACTCACTACCGCACTTCCTCCTTCAAGCCGGAAATAGTAGGTGCGCGGTAGTGAGTCTTGTAACACGTCCAATAGGTCATGTGCAAGATGTTTGAAATGCATAGAAGACAGCGGACTTATGAGTAAGTAACTTGTTCTCTTCCAGCCGCACACCTGAGGCAATTAAACCTCATTTGAATCACAAATTGTGAGCCCATGCCTGTTCATCCACACTTGCCTTTTTTTAGATCTAGAGACTGAGTTGTTATTTCCATAAGGTATGTACAGTCTATAGTCATTAAGAATCTGTTTGAAAGTTTGACATTTACTTTCAGTGTCCCTGCCCTGTAATTTGCCTTTACCAGTCTTATTGAGTCCATGAGATTGTTAGCCTTTTCACAGTTAGCCTTTTCACAGTTTTAGTTGTCCCCTTGTTCACAACTTTGTTGAGTAGTAGGTCAAAAGTTACCATATTATGGTCACTATTCCCCAAATGATCTCGAACTTGCACATACAGTAAATTATAAAATCTGGTCTATTTGAAATTACCAAATTCTGCATAGTATACCCCCTGGTTGGTTTGATGTTACCCCCTGTTCTTCTACTTCTGAGTGACATTTTTAACCTGAGTGGGGTTGGGTCTAATCTCCCCACCTGCCTAATAAGTTGTTACCAGAGGTAACTCACCTTTGTGAGTATATTCCCCTATATTTACTCTATTGACCAAATGGGTTGACATATTACACTATTGGGGCTCTCAATCTGCTTTGTTTTTCAAATCACATGGCGCTAGGTACCTGCAATCAACACCCGCATGACACTCAATACCCATCCTTAGCCAGAAACCACATGACACCCTGTACCCGCACCCACAACCCACATGGCTCCCAGCATCTGCATTAAGCACTCACGTAACAACCAATACTCCCCTAGCCATAAACAAAGAGGAGGAAACATGCGGCCACCGGTGACAGGTCCGACTGACTCCATACTATTAAATGCAGCCAGCGCTTCTGTGACTGAATGTATGGGTGAAGCGGAGGGGCTCAGGGGGATGGATTGGGGCAGTTGGAGAGCCCTGGGGGGTGAAGTTCACATGTCACTGCATGGCAAGGGGGTCTTGAAAAACAAAACTTTTATGTTTAATGATGCCCTTAGACAGGGCATGTTCTAGACTTTTTGCTGCCTGAGGCAAACTTGTGAGGATGTGCCCTCCCATACCACCCCCCCCCCCCCCCACCCAATCGCGATTTGGAATTATCTCACAGCGCCGAAAAAATTTCACCCTCAGTATAGGTAGGTAGGTAACCAGGTATAGTTTCCCCCAGTATAGGTAGCTAGTATAGTTGCCCCCAGTATAGGTAGTATGGTTGCCCCAGTATGGCTAGTATAGTTGCCGCAGTATAGTTGGCCCAGTATAGCTAGTATAGTTGGCCCATAGGAAGTATAGTTACCCCAGTGTAGCTAGTATATTTGCCCCAGTATAGGTAGTATAGTTGCCTCAGTGTAGCTAGTATAGTTACCCCAGTATAGCTAGTTTCCCCAGTATAGCTAGTATAGTTGCCCCAGTATAGCTAGTTTCCCCAGTATAGCTAGTATAGTTTCTCCAGTATAGCTAGTTTCCCCAGTATAGCTAGTATAGTTGCCCCAGTGTACCTAGTATAGTTGCCCCAGTATAGCAAGTAAAGGTGCCCTCCCCCCTCCCCGCAGCCGCTCCTCATGTTACCTGCAGACAGAGCTGGCGGACGCTTCCTCAATGATCCTCCCCGGTTTTCTCTCCTCTGTCATAATAAGCCTCTCACAGAAGCGCGACCCGCGGCTACTGTGAAGAGGCAGGAAGCAGGACAGCAGTTTTCCTGGTAGTGGCGATATACATCGCTGCTACAGGAAACCGCCTTCCTGCTTCCTGTCTCTTCACAGAGGTTTATGACGGAGGGGAGGAGGCGGGGCCAGGGACGATTATTGAGGAAGTGGCCGCCAGCTCTGTCTGCAGGTAAAAGGAGTGGTGGCCGTGGGGATTATTATTATTATTGATTTATAAAGCGCCAACATATTCCGTGGCGCTGTACAAAGTAAGAAACAAACATGGGGTACATAATAATACAGACAATGGTGTACACCAATATACAAGATACATAATTAGTGACAAAATACAAAGAATGATACAAAATACAAATTATAGAATTGGTAATGACATTGATAAAATTAACATGATGAATAAAATGTATAATGGTTACCAAGACACAAAAGGGGGAGAGAGCCCTGCCCTTGCTAGCTTACAATCTAAAGGGAATGGGAGAGGGGGGGGGAACAGGAGGAAGGGTAGTATGCAGCAAATATATAGAGGCTTTGTGTTTTAGGATACCTAGTAGGAGTGGAATTTGGTCTTAGTACAAAGGGAAGTGGCCTAAGGTAGAGCACATGCTTGTCGGAACAAGTGTGTTTTTAGAGAGCGTTTAAAGGTAACAAAGGTTGGCGAGTGACGGATGTGTTGTGGGAGGGCATTCCAGAGGAGGGGTGAAGCGCGTGCGAAGTCTTGTAACCGTGAATGTGAGGAGTTGATTCTAGAGGAGGACAACAGAAGATCATGTGCCGATCTGAGATTGTGATAGGGTTTGTATCTGGAGATTAGTGAGGATATGTACCGGGGAGAGAGATCGTGGAGAGCTTTGTAGGTTAGGGTTAGGAGTTTGAACTGAATCCTCTGGTTAATTTGCAGCCAGTGAAGAGCTTGACAAAGAGGGTCGGCAGAGGAAGATCGAGAAGAAAGATGAATGAGACGAGCAGCTGAGTTCAGTACTGACTGGAGCGGGGCCAGTTTGTTAGACGGTAGTCCACAAAGTAGTACGTTGCAGTAGTCCAGACGAGAAATTATGAGAGCATGTATTAACATTTTAGTTGTGTCTTGAGTGCGAAAGGGACGGATGCGAGATATGTTTTTGAGTTGGAGATGGCAGGAGCTGGTTATGTAGTGAACATGAGGAATAAAAGAGAGAGATGAGTCGAATATCACCCCCAAGCACCGAGCTTTGGGAACTGAAGTTATGGGAATGTTATTAACATTTATTGTTACTTCAGGCAGGGAGGTGGACAGAGACAGTGGAAAATATATTAGTTCCGTTTTGCTTATATTAAGTTTTAGGAAGCGAGAGGACATGAAGGAGGATATAGCAGACAAGCAGTGAGGAACACGTTTAAGGAGGGAGTTAAGGCCTGGGGCAGAGAGGTACAGTTGTGTATCATCTGCATAGAGGTGGTATTGAAACCCAAATGAGTTGATTAAATCACCAAGACCATGCATGTAGATGGAAAAGAGGAGGGGACCAAGGACAGAGCCTTGGGGAACCCCGACAGACAAAGCATGAGGAGAAGAGATCTGATCTGAGTAGGAGACTGTGAAGGACCTTCCAGAGAGGTAGGAAGATAACCATGTGAGAGCAAGGCCCTTTATTCCGACATTTGAAAGTATTTGTAGGAGTAAGGTGTGGTCGACAGTATCAAATGCTGATGACAGGTCAAGAAGGATGAGTATGGAAAATTGACCTTTGGATTTGGCTGTAAGAAGGTCATTGGCCACTTTGGTAAGGGCTGTTTCCGTGGAGTGGTTAGAGCGAAAGCCAGACTGGAACTGATCAAGTAGGGAGTTAGCAGATAAATAATGGCTTAATTCTGCATGTATATGGCGTTCAAGTAGTTTGGATGCAAATGGGAGAAGTGACACTGGGCGGTATTTGGCAAGTGTGGTAGGATCTAGAGAAGGTTTTTTAAGTAGTGGTGTCACAACAGCTTTTTTGAGTGGGGACGGAAAGATGCCAGTAGAGAGGGAGAGGTTAAATAGCGTTGTTAGTGCAGGCATGAGAGATGAGGATAGCTGCGGAATGAAATGGGAGGGAATAGGATCCAAAGAACAGGTGGTTAGATTAGCTTTGGCAATTATAGAGGAAAGAGAGTGTTCAGAGAGTGGAGAGAAGGCAGTTAGAGAACAGTCAATGAGAGGTGTGGAGGTGGGATTTGAGGGCTGCATGGAGCATTCACTTCTGATTTTGTCAATTTTATCAGTGAAGTATGTTGCAAATTCTTCAGCTGATAAGCAAGATGAAGGAGGAGGAGGAGGGGGATGGAGAACGGAGTTGAAGGTGCTGAACAAGCGTTTTGGATTGTGTAAATGGGCGGATATTAGGGAAGAAAAATAGGACTTTTTTGCCACAGAGAGTGCGTTTCTGAAGTTGTTCAAGGCAATTTTATATAAGATGAAGTCCTCACTTGTGTTACTTTTCCTCCAGCGCCGTTCAGCTGCTCTAGAGCATCTTTTTAACTGTTTAGTGGTTTTGGTCATCCAGGGTTGGCGACAGACACGGTGAGGGCGGGCATTGACGAGGGGGGGGTGAAGTCATCCATGACTTTTGTAATGGAGCTGTTGTAGTGTATAGTGCCGAGTCTGGGTCAGTGAAGGATTGTGTGAGGAGAGGTACCAGGGCATCAGAGACAGTTTGAATGTCTAGATTGTGATAGTTTCTTCGAGTATGTGAGCGTGCTTGTGCCAGGCTGGTAGGAAAAGAGGAGGAGAGAGAGAAGCTAAGTAGGTTATGGTCAGAGAGTGGTAGTGGATTTTAAGTAAAGACAGTGACAGAGCAGAGACGAGTGAATACAAGGTCAAGCGTATGGCCAACAGTGTGGGTTGAGATAGAGGACCACTGAGACAAGCCATAGGAGGAAGTGAGTGATAGAAGTTTTTTGGAGACAGTATTATTGGTGTCAATAGGAATGTTAAAATCACCCATGATGATGGTAGGGATGTCAGAGGATAGGAACTGGAGAAGCCAGGCAGAGAAATGATCCAATAAAACAGAAGCAGGGCCTGGAGGGCGGTAAATAACTGCAATTTGGAGGTTCAAGGGAGAGTATAGTCTGACTGAATGGACTTCAAAGGATATCAGGGAGAGAGAGGGAATAGGAGTGAGAGGCTTGAAGGAGCATTTGCCCACACCACCACCATGCTTATTCCGACCTCTAGGAGTGTGGCTAAAGTGGAAACCTCCATAGGAGAGGGCGGCAGGTGAGACTGTGTCAGAAGGGGTCAGCCAGGTTTCAGTGATCCCAAAGAATGTGAAAGCATTGGAAATGAAAAGATCATGGATAAAGGGCAGTTTGTTGCAGACTGAGCGGGCATTCCAGAGGGCAGTCGAGATCGTAGGGGGTGTAGGGGGAAGGAGTGGAATATTAATAAGGTTACAGTAAGAGGGAGGGAAATTTGATTTATTGCAAACAGTGTGATTAGCAGGGGGGAGTGGGGGTCCAGGGTTAGGTGAAATGTCCCCAGCAACAAGGAGGAGGAGTAGGCAGATATAGCGGAGCAGAAGTTGCGGTGTAGACTTACATTTCGACGTAGTGTGACATGAAAGGTGAGGTTGTAAGTACAAGAAAATCTCATGAGAGGCGAGCTGTGGAGTGGATAGGAGGGATGGTGAAATGTACAGCATATTGCTGACAGCAGGGGGATGTAGTGTGTGGAGAGATTTGAGGATGGCTGGGGAGAGCAGGCAGATAGTAAACACTAGGTTAAACATTTTTGCAACTAACCAGAGAAGCAGAGTTTTCTGTCAGTTCCTTCTGTTCCCTTCTGGTTCAATTTTGGTCTAATTTTGGTCGTTGTATCTTCTTTACACTAAAGCTGGCCATACACTGGCCCGATTTGCCGCCGTTTCGACAGCAGATTCGATCACTGAGATCGAATCTGCTGCCAATCGTTCGCGCTACACGCCGAATTTCGATCCATTCCGTCCGATCCCGTCGATCGCGCCGTGCGGAAAATAACCGTCGATCGCTCGCGGGTAAAGAGCGCATCGCTAGCGGCGTTCGAGTGCCCGACGACCGACGCAATAGAGCTGCAATACATTACCTGCTCCGCCGGCGCGACTCCCGGGTCTCTGCTCTTCATTCTCCGCTCTGGTCTGGTCTGGTCTCCGGCATGCTTCCCTTCTTCCTGTCCCGGCAGGAAGTTTAAACAGTAGAGGGCGCTCTACTGTTTAAACTTCCCCCAGACAGGAAGAAGGGAAGCATGCCGGAGACCAGACCAGACCAGAGCGGAGAAGACGAGCGGAGATCCGGGAGTCGCACCGGCGGAGCAGGTAATGTATGTGGGCGGGGGGAGCGGCGGCAGCCCCACCACCACCACAACAGATTGTGAACGGTTTCAGGCTGAAATCAGTTCACAATCTGTTTGCAGTAAAGGTAGCCATACGATCCCTCTCTGATCAGATTCGATCAGATAGGGATCTGTCTGTTGGTCGAATCTGATGGCAAATCGACCAGTGTATGGCTACCTTTAGAGTTACAGATGCACTTGGAGTTCAGATGCTCAAAACTGACCAGTGGTCAAAATTGACCTCCTATCCTAGCTATATGCAAACAGGCTGCCAGCATCTTAATTAACAGACTGAATGCAGGTGAGATGGTGAAGTGTTTGAATGGGAGTCTCAGCCTTGTAGGCTGGAATATAAAGGAGACTCTGTATGGGGCTGGACAGAAATTTAGCTCACAGATCAAACACAGCATAGAACACTGCATAAACAGCTGGCAAGGCAATACATTATATGTTAATTTAAGGCCAAGACCTTGATAAGGCCAAAAGCTGGGAACTAGTGGAATGGAACTAAAGATCAGAGGTTGACACAAATTTAAAAACAAGAATGTCAGATAGTCAGATAGCAGGGCATGGTATGTTACAAACAGACATATAATAATGCAATCAGATAGAAATCGATAGATGAAGTTGTGATCGTACCATAGACAGACAGATATTGCAATCAGATTGAAATCGATAGATGAAGTTGGGATCGTACCATAGACAGACAGATATTGCAATCAGATAGAAATCGATAGATGAAGTTGGGATCGTACCATAGACAGACAGATATTGCAATCAGATAGAAATCGATAGATGAAGTTGGGATCGTACCATAGACAGAAAGATATTGCAATCAGATAGAAATCGATAGATGAAGTTGGGATCGTACCATAGACAGACAGATATTGCAATCAGATAGAAATCGATAGATGAAGTTGGGATCGTACCATAGACAGACGGATATTGCAATCAGATAGAAATCGATAGATGAAGTTGGGATCGTACCATAGACAGAAAGATATTGCAATCAGATAGAAATCGATAGATGAAGTTGGGATCGTACCATAGACAGACAGATATTGCAATCAGATAGAAATCGATAGATGAAGTTGGGATCGTACCATAGACAGACAGATATTGCAATCAGATAGAAATCGATAGATGAAGTTGGGATCGTACCATAGACAGACGGATATTGCAATCAGATAGAAATCGATAGATGAAGTTGGGATCGTACCATAGACAGAAAGATATTGCAATCAGATAGAAATCGATAGATGAAGTTGGGATCGTACCATAGACAGACAGATATTGCAATCAGATAGAAATCGATAGATGAAGTTGGGATTGTACCATAGACAGACAGATATTTCAATCAGATAGAAATCGATAGATGAAGTTGGGATCGTACCATAGACAGACAGATATTGCAATCAGATAGAAATTGATAGATGAGAGGAAGGAGGGGGGATGGGCGGAGCAGCGGGCCCATGCCGCCTGAGGAAGTTGCGTCACTTGGCATCATGGGCCAACCGCCCCTGCCCTTAGATGGTAAAGATCCCAAATCATATAAATTAAACTCTCACTGGAAAAAACATGATTAAGGGCTGGTGCACACCGAGCGGCTTCTTGGGCGTTTTCAGATCCGCTTGCGGCTGCGGATCTGCTTGGTCAATGTATCTCAATGGGGTGGTGCACACCAGAGCGGGAGGCATTTTGCAGAAACGAAAAATGCCTGGGTGAGGCATTTTTTGGATTGTGGATGCGTTTCTGCCTCAATGTTAAGTATAGGAAAAACGCAAACCGCTCTGAAAAACGGCACTTCAGAGCGGTTTGCCAGGCGTTTTTTGTTACAGTAGCTGTTCAGTAACAGCTTTACTGTAACAATACAGGAAATCTACTACACCAAAACCGCTAGACAAAACCGCAAAACGCTAGCTGAAACGCTACAGAAAAAGAAGAAAAAGCGTTTCAAAATCTGCTAGCATTTTGCGGATCTGCTAGCGGGTTTTGGTGTGCACCAGGCCTAACTGAATGATTTATTGAATTCATGGAAGCACAAATGAATCCACCTAGATGCAGAATGAATTAGAAAGGTAGCTTTCATTTACACAATGGATCATAAAGCCATGTTTTATGTTTTTTGTATTAACACATTTTTGCATAAAGAAAAGTTAAGAAATACCTTGAACTGAACAGACAGAGTACATAGCTGAAATAAAATGTATATGATGTCCTAAATGTTTGGTTTTTAGATAGCTCAGCCAAGTAGCATAGCAGGTATAACCAGAATGTGAGCTCAATTGCGCTTTCTTTTAGTTAAACAATACAGCCTAAGCACATACCTTTCCCTGACCTCCTAACAGATAGTGATTAAAAGCCACACAATGATGTCATCACTGCCCTTCTCATTCCAGGAAACAGTCTCTTTCATTGTGCTAAACAAAACGTAACTATGTCATCAATTTTATATGCAATAAAAAGCACTACATTTTTAACATAAAACATAAATGATCGTCCCCAGTCTTCTCTCTTCCGTCATAAGACTCTCACAGAAGTGCGACCTGCGGCTACTGTGAAGAGGCAGGAAGCAGGACAGCAGTTTCCCTGGTAGTGACAATATATATAACTGCAACAGGAAACCGCCGTCCTGCTTCCTGTCTCTTCACAGAGGTTTATGACGAAGGGGAGGAGGCAGGGCCAGGGACGGTTATTGAGCAAGTGGCCGCCAGCTCTGTCTGCAGGTAAAAGGAGTGGTGGCCGTGGGAATGGGAGGAAGGAGGGGGGATGGGCAGGGCAGCGGGCGAAATGCCGCTCCTATGGTCCATGCCACCTGAGGAAGCTGCCTCACTTGGCATCATGGGCCAACCGCCCCTGCACTTAGATGGTAAAGATCCCAAATCATATAAATTAAACTCTCACTGGAAAAAAAATTATTAAAGGATACCCTTTAATAATTAAATATCAGGTATGTAAGTGGCTGACTGGGGCCTGACTCAGACAGGAAGTGACTACAGTGTGACCCTCACTGATGAGAAATTCCAACTACAAATCACTTTCCTAGCAGAAAATGGCTTCTGAGAGCAAGAAAGAGTTAAAAAAGGGGAATTTCTTATCAGTGAGGGTCACACTGTAGTCACTTCCTGTCTGAGTCAGGACGGAGTCAGCCACTTACATACCTGATATTTAACTATTTCAGGCAGAAAAAGAAAAAAAAAGGAACACAGCATAGTATTAGTGTGCTAGGCACTGTACAAACACACTTCTATCTCATGTCACATGTCACTTCGGGTATCCTTTAACTGAATGATTTACTGAATTCATGGAAGCACAAATCAATCCACCTAGATACAGAATGAATTAGAAAGGTAGCTTTAATTTACACAATGGATCATAAAGCCATGTTTTATGTTTTTTGTATTAACACATTTTTGCATAAAGAAAAGTTAAGAAATACCTTGAACTGAACAGGCAGAGTACATAGCTGAAATAAAATGTATATGATGTCCTAAATGTTCTGATTTTTAGGTAGCTAAGCTCAGCCAAGTAGCATAGCAGGTATAACCAGAATGTGAGCTCATTTGCACTCTTTAAGTTAAACAATACAGCCTAAGCACATACCTTTCCCTGACCTCCTAACAGATAGTGATTAAAAGCCACACAATGATGTCATAATTGCCCTTTTCATTCCAGGAAACAGTCTCTTTCATTGTGCTAAACAAAACGTAACTATGTCAGCAATTTTATATGCAATAAAAAGCACTACATTTTTAACATAAAACAAGTATAATTATTTCCTGTAATCTATTGCACAAGGCAGTAGCTCTTTTGGTAATCTGCTTAAGACTTTTATGTAAATCTACAGCCACTTTTTAATAAATTGTTATACAGCTTTAGACAATGGAGTATTATGTTGAGATTTCCTGAGGTGATTGGTCCGTAATGTAATTTCTGTTAGACAGAGGAGGTGATCTAGAGAGTCCATGTCATGCCTGGTACACACCATGCAATTTCCTGTCAGATTTCATGTTGAATCTGTCATTTCCGACAGGTCCGATCTGATATCTGATTGGGAAATTCAATCAGAAAAACGATCAGAAATCAGATTGAACCTGTTGGAAATTATCGATTCAACCCGAAATCTGATGGGAAGTTGCATGGTGTGTACTCCTAAATAGAGATGGCCCAAACCTACGGTTTTCGGTTCGCGAACCGCAAACGCGAACTTCCGCAAAAGTTTGGTTCGAGCGAACTTCCGCAAACCGCAATAGACTTCAATGGGATGCGAACTTTGAAAACTAGAAACACTTATGCTGGCCACAGAAGTGATGGAAAAGATGTTTCAAGGGGTCTAACATCTGAGTTTTTGCATGGAGGAGTGGGATAGATGCCAAAAGTCCCAGGGAAAATTACGGATTTGACGCAAAGCAGCGTTTGAAGGGCAGAAATCACATTGAATGCTAAATTGCAGGTCTAAAGTGCTTTAAAACATCTTGCATATGTATACATCAATCAGGGAGTGTAATTAGAGTACAGTTTCACACTGACACACCAAACTCACTGTGTAATGCACCACAAACAGCTGTTTGTGTTGTGACGGCCGTGCTGGACTGGTGCCCACCATGGCGAGATTGCTCTTCCTCAGTGATATCAGGTAATGTCTGACTGCCTTATCAACTTTCAATGATTCTTTCTCTACCGTTGTTAAAGCTTACATCTATTTTTTTTAAATTACATTTTCTGCTGGCTGTTCAGTACCTGTAACGAGCATCTGTTATGGAGGGCAAGTCTGCCATTGTGACCACGGGGAATCAGGGTTCGATTCCGGTCCGAAGTGGGAGCCTGAGAACCGGCTCCCACCACCACACATCCAAGTAAGGACCCATTTGCTGTATAAGTAATGTACCTGCCCTGACCGTGCTTTGCAGACCAGGCATCTGTGGTCAGATGGACCCTTGACCCAACGCTGTGTGCCAGAGATGACACCACTTGCCTTTAACTGAAAATCTGTTATGGAGGGCAAGTCTGCCATTCATTCAACTGTGTGAAACTTTCAATGGTACTTTCTCAGTAGCATGGTGACCTCGGGTAATGGCCGTGGAAATCCTGGTTCGATTCCGGTCCGGAGTAGGAGCCTAAGAAACGGCTACCACCACCACACATCCAAGGAAGGCAGCAGGCATGGCATGAAAGTCCCGAGGTAGTGACACAAAAATAACAATACAGGAGGACTTTCGAGGCCCTGCTGTATATGAGACTAATCAACTTTAATAACTTTAACGAGAATCTGTTATGGAGGGCAAGACTGCCAAGTATAATGCAATGTGCAGTCACAGATGCAGTGAAAGGTATGCAGTGACTGCAAACAGCTGTTTGTGTAGTGCTGGACTGGTGCGCACCATGCCGAGAGTGCAGGTGATGGCGGCTTTCCTGCCCATATGGTCGCCAGGCTGAGGTAGCTGAATGACAGAACAGTGACTGTCCAGCTGATCAAAATGCTTCATTGTGATAGGCAAGCCCCTTCACCGCGGCAAGGTAATGATCACGAAGGGGAATTGGGACATGTACATGCCTTTTGTTTTGCTGTTGCAGCTGCAATGCATCCAGAAAAATTAGGCAGGCATGTACACGCACCAGAAAAATTATTATAGCGGCCGGTGCTAGCAGCGGCCTTAAAAATTCAGGAATCCACCTGGAATCCTGGACCCTGTTGGTGGTGGCGGAGAAGGCAGTCAACCAGTCTGCGGGCAGAGCTGCTGTGTGGGGAGCGACTTAGTCTTGGGGCAGGCAGTCACACTGCATGCAGGCAGAGATACTGTGTGTGGGGACTGACTTAGTCTTCGGGCAGACCTGAGTGTGCTATGCAGACCAGGCATCCGTGGTCAGATGGACCCTTGACCCAACGCTGTGTGCCCGAGATGTCACCACTTGCCTTCCTACATCACGGTGCAGTTTGGTAAGGTAGTTGTCCCTACGCGGGTCTTGATCTTTCCACGGCTCAATTTTCAGTGGCAGAGAGTACAGATGGCATTGCTCTCATCTGAGGCAGACACACAAAAAAATTTCCGCACCGCTGAGCCCTGGGGTGATGGCACTTTGGTGGTGGCGGTCGACTGAGTGTTAAGTGGGGTGCCAGAATCAGACCAGGAGGAGGATATGTCACGCTTCCGTGCGGAAGCTGAGAAAGATGAGGTGTTCTGTGTTAAATAGTCAACTACGTCCTGACAATATTGGAGGTTGATGGCACATGCCTTCTTCTGAACAATGTACTTTGGTCGAGGGCCGAATGAAATCACGACAGCGTGACCTCGAACAGAAGTGCCAGGTGGCCTGCCTCTAGCTCTGCCTTTTGTTTTGTCCATATTGGGGGGGATGAAGTGAAAGGTATGCACTGACTCGACTAATACAATGTACGGTTACACAGGTGCAGTGAACAGGTATGCACGGAGTGGTATATCACATTGCGTGCACTCATATAGGTAGGTGGGTGCACTGAACACAACATGTAGGTATATGCAGTGATGGGTTTTACAAATGTGCACCTGTGACACACACGTACCGTGAACAGGTACAGTGACTGGTGGTATTACATAGGTAGGTGGGTGCACTGAAGTGAACAACAGGTAGGTATATGCAGTGATGGGTATTATAATGTGCACCTGTCACACACAGGTACCGGACAGGCACAGTGACACTGCGTGCGCTCACGTAGGTAGGTGTTGGGTATTACAATGTGTGTTGGGTATTACAATGTGCACCTGGCACAGTAGTAATTATACCACCAAGGGGCCAAAGGCCAGCTGCGACTGAATAACAGGGCTGTATATAATGCAAGTGGGCCACACACACAAAAAAAAAAAAAGATCACAAGAAGAAGATTAGCTCTCAAAAGAGCTGTTGAAGGGTGGTTTTTTAGCAATAAGAATCAGCAAGGAGCAAGCTAAGAAGCCTACAAGAGCCTAACTAAGCTTTCCCTATAGCTCTCTTTGCACAGCAGCTCTCCCTTCTCTAATTACTGCAGGCACAAGAGTGAGTGAAAAGCCTGACGCTGCCTGCCTTTTATAAGGGGAGGTGGGTCTCCAGGAGGGAGTGTAGCCTGATTGGCTACAATGCGCCTGCTGACTGTGATATAGAGGGTCAAAGTTGACCCTCATGATGCACTATGGGGGCGAACCGAACTTCCGGAAAAGTTTGTGGTTCTCTGCAAACACGAACCACGAAAGTTCGCCGGTAACCTTTCCGCGGCAAACCGTTCGGGCCATCTCTACTCCTAAAGTGCTGCTGACCCATATAACATTCGGGTCATAAACTAACTGTAAGTTATTCATCGAAAGGGTTTGGTAGAGGTTTTTACTATAAGTCAAAGGGATACACTGCCTGGAAGTCTCTGTGTGTTCACCAAGGTGTTTTGAAGTGTTTAAAGTTGCACTCTCTTACTGCATGGTGTTGAAGAAGTACTCACTATACACCTGTTTTTTTTTTATTAAGCTCAGACCGTGTAGCGTTGTTTTCAATAAATGTGCATATTGAGATCGTGTTATATAAAAGGCACGCCGCTGAATAACCCAGTCTTTCAAATGGTTAAGCACAATTTTTTTTCTATATTCTGTGTTTTATCTGCACATGTAGCTATTTTTTGTCCAGAGTCAGACCTGAAAATCAATTACTAGCACACCATGACACTGCTAAGTTTTTGCCCTAATACTCTGCCATCATTCAAAGCCAAAGAGAGTGCGCAGCATTTCAGTGAGTATAAAATCCCTTGCACAAAACAGCACATCTTTTTTTTCACAACTCATTTTATTGATATTATAAAATAGTACAATAATAAGAAAGAGTGGCACTTAAAACAGTCGTACCCTCTGGAAGAGCAGAAGAAGGAGATAGAAATCACTTGCAGTAGAATAATTGCGCAATATATACAGTATTCACTAGCATGTGACATACAGGTGCTAATCAATTTCTTCATAGGTATGCTTAGTAGGTGGGACCTTGGGCAAGTCTCCCGACACTGCTACTGCCTATAGAGCACGTCCTAGTGACTGCAGCTCTGGCGCTTTGAGTCCGCCGGGAGAAAAGTGCAATATAAATGTTCTGAGTTTGTTTGTGTTTACCCTATTATCGTTACCTAACCAAATGATACTTTCTATCTTACATAGTGACATTAATATTTCTGATAAAGGTTTTCATTGTGTGTCACATACCAGGTTTAGGTGTTTGATCCAAGATAACTATTGTCAGTGAGGAGATCTCCCTCCTTTTATTTATATTTCCCCTCTCCATTTTTGTATATAAGCTTTATGTGGTAGAATACTGGAAAAGCTGCAGAATCCAAATTACTTTTAGTAGTTTTGGGTCATAAAAAGGGTTGCTATTTTGACCCTGCATCCAATGACGGCACATCTTTTTACTGAACGAGATTATGTTGTCAAGTTAAGTCAAGGAGGAAAAGTTGCACTCTATGTAGACTGTCCACCGTTGCTGCATTTTTTATTTTGAAGAAAATTGCCTTCAGAGAGCTGTTTCAGGTTTTGCTTACTCCCTGTTATAGCAGTATGACTTTTAACAACCATAACCCCATCCCCCACCTATCCACCGGACCATGCCCCATCTTTGCATTGCAGGCAGTGTTGCCAACTCATCCCTTTAATTACTGACACATCTAAGTTATACAGGTTCTGGGGCTTCTTACACATAATCAGTGCCTTAACTGCATCTACCTAGCCACGAAACCTGTATAATTCATATGTGTCAGTAATTAAAGGGATGAGTTGGCAACACTGATTGCAGGTCTATATGAAAGATAAAATAATTATTTTTCTGTAATCTGCTTACCTTGTTATTTGGTTACTTGTTTAAAGCGGACCCAAACCAAACATTTTTTTAATTCAAAATATTTAGTTGCACCACTCTGACACATACAAAGATAAATAAACACTATTTCAAGCATATGAGCATTTCAGTGCATACTTTTCACCCTTCTCTTTTCATAACTAGGGTTATACAGGTGGCAGCCATTAGCAATTCCTCCTTTGCTGGACACCATCTACTTCACCAGTTTGCCGGATTCTGTCCCGGCAATTTGAAAGGAAGGGAGGGGTTTCTCTAATTAATGTAAAATATTTTATATTTGTCGTCATGCAGCTGAAAAAAGGCTGCTATTTATTATTATAATTTAGAAAATAGATTTTATTTCTGAAATCTTGTATTTTTAATTTGGAAAACACACGATTGGTTCGCACGATGACCAGGGGCCCCGGCCAGTGAGAGAGGTCCGGGGCCCCTGGTCATCGTGCGAACCAATCGTGTGTTTTTAAACGTTTTCTTTCAGCTCTAGGACATGGCGGACAGGTGAGCGGTTAGGGAGGGACCCTTGTGTGAGGGATGCCTGCACAGGGCGGTCCTGCTAGCGACGCAATCTTGCGATGGCGTCCAACTGAAGCCTCCCACCTGAATGCTAATGGCTGCTAGATGTGGTATGGCAGGTAAAGGGTGTATGACGATGCATCCTGATTGGCTGACGAGCGCCTGCTGGCCACTTAAATGTAGCTGGATGCATGTACTGCTGTGTTCTATTGCTTGTGTGTGTTATTTTTAATTTGGGTCCACTTTAAATAACATGGGGCAAAAGGTTGCTAGAGAAAAAGAAATCTTACAAATTTTGCATGTGATAATGTTTAAATAACAAAATGTGCAAGTTATAAATTATCAGTGTTTTTCTTATTCGATGCTCATTTCAATCATGGTATTTTTACTTAATAAGTGAGTACATTAATTGTTTTCACAGACAGATTGAAATACTATGTCAGCATAAAATATTTTTTTTCCTCTATGGATTAAAATTTAGCTGATATTTTGATAGTGATTTTGATATGATGATAGTGTAAATGCAGAACAGTGGTGATACCAAAACTGAAGAGCAAATTTATTCCTGCATGGGGCTGATTTCCAGTACAAGAGCGATTGCAATTTATGAAAAAGGGGCCTTTAAAAAGAAGCTGATTTTTTAAGATAGAAAAAGGATATCTATCACGGAACATAGTATAATTTGAAAAACATGTGTACACTTGCTTTTAAAAAGTACATTTCTCCTAGATTAAAATGTACTGTAAATCACCTCTCATCTCTCATTTTACAGTAGGTAGTAAAAACTGGATATATCTGACAGGGTTTGAACTAGTATACCTCCTTATGGAAGATTCTCAGTATTTCCTTTACAACTGCAAATCATTTTTACAGAGATGCCAACCAGCCTCTCTACTCATTTACACACTATTCTGGCAGTTGAACTGAGCAACTGCTGCTCAGTAAGTGCTTTTGAAGACAAAAGAAACCCCAGAGAATTCCCCATGAAAAAGGAGTGTTAGAAAACCTGTTAGATATGTCAGATTTTTACTACCCACTGACAGCAACATAGGAAAAAAAGTAATTTATTGTGCATTTTACTCTGGGACAAAAGAACATTTTATACTTGTACATACACTGTATTTTAAATTGTAGAATTTGTTTTCCCCTTAGTGGTCCTTTTAAGAACACCCTTTTACCAGAACTAAGACATACCTAGACAGTTCATGTGACCTAGAACAACCTGGAAGGTATAAAGAGCTAAAAGAGACCAAAAAGCCCTCCAGCTGTCTGGGTATTCCTTAGTACTGGTCCAAACCCTATCCCATAGAGCTATATCAATCCATACCATGCACTGATGAGGACCAAAAAGTCTGCAACAGGCTGTATGTGTGTTGAATTGATATGGCTCTGTAAAAAGTTTAAAGAGAAACTCCAACCTAGAATTGAACTTTATCCCAATCAGTAGCTGATACCCTCTTTTACATGAGAAATATAATGCTTTTCACAAACAGACCATCAGGGGGCGTTGTATGACTGATTTTGTGCTGAAACCCCTCCCACAAGAAGCTCTGAGTACCGCGGCACTTTTGGCAGTTTGTTACAATGTAACAAGGTTCACAGACAGGAATTAGCTGTTTACAGCTGTCTCTAACAGCCAACACAGCTAGGAGCAGCTACATAACCTGCCCACAGTAAAAATGTCACCATGTAATAAATGTCAGAATGTAAATCGGGCAGAGGAAAGATTTTACAATGAGCAAACACTAACTAAATCATTTATACATAATTATGGTAAAAAATGAAGCACTTTTTTTACTACATTATTTTCACTGGAGTTCCTCTTTAAGCTACAGCTCACTTTACTCCAGCGGTTCTGGATGTGCAGCCTTGCCTTCAGGGGCATGAAGAGATGATTTAATATTAGGAGCCTTGCATCATGGGAAACCACAGTTGCTCACTTAAAGCAGACCTGAAGATATACAAAAAAAACAGTTTCACTTACTTGGGGCTTCTGTCAGCCTCCTGCAGCCGCCCGGTGCCCATGCCGTTTCCAAACAATCCTCTGTTCCCCCGCGTGGCTCACTTTCGCTTCTAGCAGTCGCCGTCCATTGTGAATGTGCAGCCCTGGTCGCACATCCTCGTTCTTGCTCCTGTCATACATCGCGATGTGCAGGACAAGCCTGGCCATGGAAGCTCGTACGAGGATGCATGTGGCCAGGACCACGGAGGTGCAGCGGGGAACGGAGGATCATTGAGGACTGGCGTGGGACAGGATGGCTGCAGGGGGCTGGCAGAAGCCTCAAGTAAGTGAAACTTTTTTTTTTTTTAAATCTTCAGGTCCGTTTTGAAGGGACTCCGAGGAGTCCCAGATTTAAAGAGTAACTGTCAGGCTGCAAAAGCTAATTTAAACCTCTATTCTCCTGTGTTAAACAGTTTAGAAGGAAGCCAAAAAGGCAATACTGAAGTTAAAAATCTCTCTTACTTTGATGTTTGCTGAATAGCAATCCTCTTTATTCCCAAGCTCCTAAGGAGGCCGGCAGGCCGCATAACAGATACTGCAGAGCATGCTGGGGCTGCTTCTTCTCCCTACTGCACTCCCTTGGTCCTCCCTTTCATTTCCCTATCCCGCCCTAAGGCTGCTTTCACAGTGGGAAATGACAGGCTCATGTTACAGCAGCAGCCCAACTCACAGCACTGAAAAATCAATGTGCTGTTCACAGTGCACAAGTTCCGTTAGAGTATACTGCACGAGTCCGCTATTGTTCCTAGCCACATGGCTAATTAATATTCACTGTACAGTAGTGTTGTCTGGATCATGAACGATTAGGATCTTTGATCCGGATCTTTTTTGTGAGTCGAATCATCCGAGATTCGGTTCACAGTGGATGTCTGGAAGAAACAGGAACTGCAGCTTCTGTGCACAAGCACAATCTCCCTGCTGCATCTCTCCCTTCTCCATTATCACCCTGAATGTGCCCTCATTCTCCTGCACCTTTCACTCTGCTGCAAATAATTCAAAGATTCGGTTCAAAGATCTGGATCTTTTCAATGATCCAATTCGAATCAGAGTGACAGACAATATGCCCCGTTAGACCAGAGACTGGTGGGAGTGTCTGAGGGCTGGAACTTGGGAGGGCTAAATAATCATCAATCAGAAATCAGGGTAAGGGAGGATATTACATCACAATTGGCTTCATACAAGACAGTCAAACATGGAACCTGCCATGAGCTGTCAGGAGCATCAATCTCTGCAAATACTATATAAAAATTCTGTGAAATACAAACGTGGACAGTGAAATGTATATGTAATGTAAGTACAGCCAATATTTAGCTACTGATATATGTGTTTTTTTTCTCTGAGACCATATAACTAACAGCTCCTCTTTAAAAGAATACACTTACCTGGGGCTTCTTTCAGCTCAGCGTAGGCGGCAAGGTCCAGTGGCGTCCTCCTGGGTCGTCTCCTTCAACCTCCACCGGCCCCCCGTTATCAGCGTCACCTGGCAACACCCGGGCCTGGTGTCGGCCCGGCTCTTCCTGATTAATGATGCAATGCGTAATCACACTGGCCGCTTTGCGTCATCACGCCGGCCGGCGTTACAGGTCTGCGCATGCGCGGGTTTTGCATCAATAATCAGGAAGAGCTGGCCGACACCAGGTCCGGGTTAGAATTGAGGGAAATCAGGGAAGAATCGGGCAGCCTCCTGAAATTCAGGTGGAACAGAATATGGCTCATCCCTTGTTAGGTATAAATGAGGCTGTAGTGTATGCCTTACAGAACAGTTTAATATAAATAAATAATGCCCTTCATCAAAGGTGAGTAGTTTGGACAGGGCTTGGCAAACAATTCGGGACGTTAGAAAGGTAGCCGATAGAGGGCCGGATTATGCTCAGATTCCCTTCTCCCTCCTGCCATCCTTTAAAAAAATACATCCAGCCCATAGACTTGAAGGAACTTACCTAATTGCACTCTTCAGAGCCAATCTCCATGGCAAAGGTGGCAGCATGCGACCTGCAGTCATTACACAACCGCGTATCACATGACACCACCATGGAGATCGCCACTGGAAAGTGCAATTAGGTGAGTTAAACTCAATTATTCCTCACCTGCACGTCTGGAGGGAGGGAGTGAGACAAAGAGACAAGCCGCGGGCCGCATTCTAGAGGTATGTGGCCCAATCCTACAAAAGTTTGCCCACCCCTAAGTTAGAATACAAAATCAGTCTCTGTAATCCATACAGTTCTGAATATTGAAACAAAAAAGATTTCTCCTCAGGATGAACTTTGCTTCTTTGGAGACTTTTTATTGTACTTATTAACTAGGCTAGAATTATTAACAGTGGTGGGAGAACAGTGGAAAGCTCCTAGTGAGTGGAGTTAGTGGTGACTCTGCTTTATTTGTCTTTCTAACACAAAGGGTAACTTTGTAAAAGGCTATTTTGTAACAGCAGGAAGTTACTGTAGAGGAAATTCCCAGTCTTTTTATGGCAAGTGACATTTTAAATGACTTGAAATATATACAGTGTTTCCTTTATGTATTTTGTCAAAATAATCGCAACTGGTGAAACTTTTTTCATTTGTTTGGTGTTGGTAGAACTTAAAATGAATTTCTAATATTGATATATTGAACAAAAAAAAAACGCTTTTACAACTTTTACAAATAAGTCACTGGTGCTGAAATGTTTCATTACTGTGTTGCATTGGCTGTAAATTAAAACCATATTATATAACAGTCCTCACTGCTCACTGCTGTGAACTTTGGGGCTTATTTTACAACATTTGCCCTACATTGGAACAAGCTTAGTAGTTCAGCTACCACATTTTGGTCTGATGTGACACATTTGCATTAACATTGAATAAAAAAGTACACATCTTACATTCTCTGCAGTTATAAAGATGAATTGTCATTTTCACTGCACTTTGTCACCTTGCAATAGTTATTTTAAAAAAATACATCACATTGGGAGGCCATCACATTTTTCTAACACATTTAAATCTTACTTAAGAACTATATACGTTTTTAGGCAAACCTGAGGTAAGGGGCATTGGAAGAAGGCATGGAGGTGGTAGCGGACAGAAAAGGCTGGCTCTTAAGTAACCTCCAGCTCAACAAATCTGTAACTAGGTTTTAAGCCCCATCTACATGATACGATTCTTTATGTGATTAGATTATGATTCTATTTACGATCCGATTAAATCTGACATGTCCGATCAGGATTCGATCAGATTCAATTCGATTTGCCATTGTTTTGCAATGGCAAATCGAATTGAATCGAATCCCGATCGGACATGTCGGATTTAATCGGATCGTAAATAGAATCGTAATCGAATCGCACAAAGAATCGCATCGTGTATATTGGGCTTTAGGGTTTGCAAGAAACCAGGAAGGATAAGGACAAAAAAGTAATAGAAGAAGAGCTGAGTGGGTCAGTGTCTGCAAGCAATTCCCTACAAGACATACTACAGGTATAAAGCTCCTGATGAGTCATTGTGATGATCAAACCGGTATGGAGCCAGGGATATATGCGCTGAGCCAGCGAAATGCTGAGAATCCACCCGACAAAGACATGGTGATATAAAATGCTGTATATGAGTGACTCTAATGTACGGGTATAATAGATTTTAATTGGGTTATTAAATTAAAGGGACACTATGGCAAAAAATTGTAAATTTAAAATATGTGCAAACAAACAAATAAGAAGTACATTTTTCCAGAGTAAAATGAGCCATAAATAACGTTTCTCCTATGTTGCTGTCATTTACAGTAGGTAGCAGAAATCTGACAGAAGTGACAGGTTTTGGGCAAGTTCATCTATTCATGAGAGGATTCTCACTGATTTATTTATTTTTAAAAGCACGCAGTGAATAGCAGTTGCTCTGTCCAACTGCCAAAAAACTGTATAGTGAGCAGGGAAGCTGGCCAGCATCGTTGTTTAAATATTTTTAGGGAATATCTTTATAAAAAATAAAAGCCTTGCTGAGAATCCCCTATGAAGAGATGGACTAGTCCAAAACCTGTCACTTCTGTCAGATTTCTGCTACCTACTGTACCTACTGTAAGGTGCCCCTTTAAGCGATTTTGCACATGGTAGTCTTCTCTTGAGTTTCCAACACAGATGTCAGTTTGAGAAGCCCAGGTGGTGGATGTTTGGCTGCTTGAAAAGAGCAACTTTATGGTGAGATGAGGCACATAGGGGGGATGCCTGAGCCTGCAGGTAGTGGACTTACTCCCTCTTTTTTGGTCGATGGTAAAGGAGCATGCCATTCACAAAAGGGTGCTGAATAGTACATTTAAACAGGCTGTACAATGTGTGGTTTATATTTTCCAGAGAGCATTCCGAGACAGTGGATAAAAGGAGGAAGTTGGGAAGTGAGTGCAGCTGTTTTACAGACTTGCAATTGACAGATGGATTTGGGTGATCCAGGAACAGGGCACTCCATTGGAAGTGAACTTATACACATGGGACAGTAGTCTTTAGGTAACAGAGAAAGGTTAAGTACTGCACAAACCCTGGGGGCATCTGTTTCTTCATACTACAGGTATGCAAAAAGAGAGGCGATAAATGGATGTCTTTTTTCGATCAAACTATGTAACTGTGCATTACAGCCAGTGTTACAGGGATTGCAATTGTGACTAGGCCCGTGCTCCTGGAGGGGCCTGTGTAGAGTTCGCAGTCTTGGAGTCTATTACCTATCCAGCATGTGCTTTTATGCAAGGGTCAGCATCTCCATGACTAAAATCCCAAAATCTCACATGACCTCCTGGCATACACTGAGTTCACATGTGCAGTTGCTAGCACAGTGTCACAGGAGCAAAAGGAAAAAAGAAAAAAATGACTGGGTCTCTAAACCTGGATTTATATGCAATTATAGCTATTTATTTAAACCATAGTAGTAAAGTTCATAACGTTTTGGCCACTAGATAAAGGCCTCTTGCTGAAACATTGTGAACCTTGCTACTATGGTTTAAATAAATAGCTATAATTGCATATAAATCCAGGTTTAGAGACCCAGTCATTTTGTTCTTTTTGCTGGTTGCATTTGACCCTGATTTTGCAGTTGAGCTGTGGACAGTATTTCTCTTTGGGACAGTGTCACAGGAGGCCAGGATGCTAATGGAGAAAGGAACCCAGCGGTAAGACCAGTGACTCCCTCCTCCACTGTACTTACTTTACACTGGGTGGGATGGGGTATGCGAGTGGCATACATGGCTACCTAGTGCTGTTATTTGAGGTGACAACACACATAGGTACATAATGCTACTATGTGAGAGGGGTACACATGGCTACATAATACACTTATCTTGGGTGGGAAAGGGGCAACACATGGCTTCCTAATGCTACTATCAACCTGGCAACCTTACATAGTTATTTGGGTTGAAAAAAAGACATATATGTCCATTGACTGCAACCAAGAAATAAAGTACAACACCAGCCAGAGGAAGGCAAAAAAACCCTTACAAGGCATGGTCCAATTAGTCCCAAAAGGGAAAAAAAATCCTTCCCGACTACAGATGGCAATCAAATAAAATGCCTGGATCAACACCACCGGTAATTACCTAGTATTTATAGCCATGAATGTCTTTCAACGCAAGGAAAGCATCTATAAGGATCCCTCCTGTTGGTTGAGGTGGAGCTGCAACCGAGCAGTTTTGATTTCTCTGCTTGCATTTGGTTGCTTAGTTTTGATTGCATTCACAATGAGTCTCATTGCCATCTGCAGTCACTCTGTAGTTCAGATTAGCTCTGAATGTTATCATGAATTCACCTATGGCTTGCTGCAGTTGAACTGCAGCCAGACAGCTGCGGATTTCTTACATGCACGTGGTTGCATAATCTGGCATGCATTTGTATTGAGAGTTCTTTCAATTCACAGGCAGCTTGCAGCCTTCAATCAGTCTAACACAGGATTGCATGATTGCCATTCAGCTGTGTGGAAATTTGCATGTCTGCACTCTGCTCTCATTGGATGATGTCCATAGAAAAGCCTGCTTCCCCTCTCAGACCTTGCCCGACATATCGTTCAGCTTAGCCAGAGTTGTTTGCTGGGTTCCTGGTGTGAAAGTTGTATTATATTGTATTGCTTTGCCTTGCCTTGCTTGCCTGGATATTCACTGCACCCGCAGGGGTACAGTGAAGTCTTTTCCCATCCTGATATTGCAAATTTCCTTCTGTTTTAAGAAGGCAATTACACCAAGCTTTGCTTTTTTAGTAGGAGGGCTTTTTGGTTCCTTTGACCCCCCTATACACTCCTAGTAGTTTGGGTCATCCTGAGCTGCTTGGTTACTCTGATAGTTTGGAGTCTGCCTTCACCACGTTGGTGACGGGTAGTGTTCCTGCTAGTTCTGTTCCCGTGGACATGACTATAGCAGCGGTTGCTAATAGTTATGCTCCTACTTGTTTGTCTTGTCCATGTCAGTGTGGATGTTTGCTATTGCTGGGTCAGCGATTAGATTGGCAAGCATTATTATTATTATTATTATTATTAATTGTATTTATAAAGCGCCAACATATTACGCAGCGCTGAACATTAATTTAGGTTACAGACAGTATTTAGGGGTGACATACAGCAATATGACAATACAGGAATACAAGAAAACCAGATCACACAGCACAGTATGAGTACCAGGTAATGCTTAGTCAGTCACTGGATGGAGCATGGAGATTAGGCAGGTTAGGTTCACTCAGATGCATAGCATGAGTGCACAGTAATGGAGGTGCATGATCAGGTAGGACACAAAAGGAGGAGGACCCTGCCCAAAGGCTTACAATCTAGAGGGAGAGGTAAGGACACGAATGGTAGGGGACCAGAGTTCAGCTGTAGGTTTAGAGTACTTGTGAGGGGTGGTAGGCCAGAGTGAAAAGGTGAGTTTTGAGTGCTTTCTTGAAGATGTTGAAGGAGGGGGCTGCCCTAATGGGTGGAGGTAGGGAGTTCCATAGTGTTGGAGCAGCTCTTGAGAAGTCCTGGAGGCGTGCATGGGACTGGGTGATTCGGGGGGCGGTTAGGCGAAGTTCATTGGAAGAGCGGAGTGAGCGGCTAGGTGTGTACCTCTGAGTAAGATCGGAAATGTAGGTTGGACAGGTTTTGTGGACAGATTTGTAGGTCAGACACAGTATCTTGAATCTGATTCTGGACTGGATAGGAAGCCAGTGGAGGGATTCTAGGAGCGGATCCGCCGTGGTGGAGCGATGGGAGCAGTGGATAATTCTGGCTGCCGCATTCATGATGGACTGCAGTGGGGCTGTTCGGGTCATAGGGAGACCAGACAGCAGGGCATTGCAGTAGTCAAGGCGGGAAATTATGAGGGCATGGATGAGGAGTTTGGTGGTGGCAGAGGTCAGGAAAGGGCGAATCTTACAGATGTTACGAAGGTGGAAGTTGCAGGACTTAGTGAGGTTTTGGATGTGGAAAGTGAAGGAGAGTGCGGAGTCCAGGGTGACACCCAGACAGCGGGCTTGAGAGGTAGGGCGAATGGTAGTGTGGTTAACAGTGACATGCACATCTGGGAGGTTCGTGGATGGCCGGGGTGGGAAGATCATAAATTCAGTTTTGTCTAGATTTAGTTTCAGGAACCTAGCGGACATCCAGGAGGAGATGGCTGATAGGCAGGAGGAGACCTTGTCCATGGTAGTGGTGGATATGTCAGGGGTGTGGAGGTAGATCTGGGTGTCATCTGCATACAGATGATAGTTAAAACCCATGGAGGAGATAACCTTGCCAATGGATGATGTGTATAGGGTGAACAGTAGGGGGCCAAGGACCGAACCTTGGGGGACTCCCACCGAGAGGTGGTTGGGGGTGGAAGAGGACTCATTGAAGACGGTTGTGAAGGAGCGGTTGGAGAGGTAGGATGAAAGCCAGGACAGGGCGAGATCATGAATGCCCAAGGACTGGAGGGACTGGAGGAGTAGGGGATGATCTACTGTGTCAAAAGCTGCTGACAGGTCAAGGAGGAGGAGAATGGAGTATTTACCTTCAGCTTTAGCTAAGGCAAGGTCGTTGACCACTTTGGTGAGAGCAGTTTCGGTTGAGTGGGCAGGCCGAAATCCAGATTGGAGTGGGTCTAGCAGTGAGTTGGCATTGAGGTACTGGGTCAGGCGTTTGTGAACCAGGCGCTCAAGGAGTTTTGAGGCAAAGGGGAGGAGGGAGATAGGACGGTAGTTGGAGGGTAGTGAAGGGTCGAGGGAGGGTTTCTTGAGCAGGGGTAGTACAGTGGCCTGCTTGAAGTCTGAGGGGAAGGTGCCTGTGGATAGGGAGAGGTTGAACAGGGTAGTGAGGACTGGGGCCAATTCCGTGAAGTGAGGCTGGAGTAAATCGGAAGGGATCAAGGGGGGAAGTAGTGGTATGGGAAGTCTGCAGTAGGTGGTTGACTTCCTCGGTCGTAGTAGGAGGGAAGGATGTGAGGGGAGGATAGGGTGGAGGAGGAGTTGGGTGGGAGGGGGTTGGAGGTGAAGATAGGAGATTGGATATTTCCTGGCGGATGGAGACAATTTTGTTGGTGAAGTGGGTGGCTAAATCTGTGGCAGAGAGGGAGGAAACGGAGGGTGGGGGGGTGGGTTTAAGCAGGGAGTTGAAAGTGGCAAAAAGACACCGGGGGTTGGAAGCTTGTGCTCCGATGAGCTTGCTAAAGTATTCCTGCTTCGCATGAGCAAGGGCAGTGTGGAACTGCAGCAGGTTGGTCTTGTACTGTAGGAAATCCTGGTTAAGTCTAGTTTTTCTCCATTTCCGTTCAGTGGCGCGTGTTTTCCTCTGGAGGTTGCGAGTATGGGTAGTGCGCCAGGGCTGGGGGTTAGGGGGTCGGTTGCGGCGAAATATTGGTGGAGCAGCTTTCTCTAGGGCTGATGAGAGAGTTTGGCGATACTGAGCTGCTGCGAGATTAGGACAGGTTAGGGTGGGGAGAGTGGAGGAGAGGGCATGGAGGGGGTCAGCAAGGACACTAGGGTTGAGCTTGCGTAGGTCTCGCTGCCATCGACCAGGTGGGTGGGTGGCTAATTTAGAGGTGCCTTCCGTGAGGAGGTTGAAGGTGAGAAGGTGATGGTCTGAGGGTGGAAAGGGTGCGATGTCAAGGTGTGCAATGGTGGTGGATTTAGTGAATATAAGGTCGAGAGTGTGACCTGCAGTGTGAGTGGGGGTGTTGGCGTGTTGTACTAGTCCAAGTGAGTTGGCAATGGTGAGTAGCCGGGTCACAGCGGAGCTCTGGGCTTCATCGATGGGAATATTGAAATCCCCAAGGATGATGGTGGGGAGGTCAGAGGAGAGGATGTGAGGGAGCCAGGAGGCAAGGTCATCGATAAATTGTGGGGTGGAGCCCGGAGGGCGGTATAAGACCGCAACAATGGCAGGGAGGGGGTGGTAGAGGCGGATGGTGTGGGCCTCAAATGATTTGAATTGTAGAGAGGTAGGTGGGGTGAGGACACGGAAGGTGCAGGATTGGGAGATGAGCAGACCCACCCCTCCCCCAGTCCTGTTGTCTGGTCTGGGGGTGTGACTGAGGTGAAGCCCCCCGTAGGAGAGGGCAGCCTCTGCGGCAGAGTCAGAGGGGGTGAGCCATGTCTCGGTGAGTGCGAGGATGGTGAGGGATTTGGAGAGGAAGAGGTCGTGGACTGCTGTAAGTTTATTGCGGACGGATCTGGCATTCCAGAGACCGCAGGGTAGGGGGAGCATGTGTTTGTGGGTGGGATGGATGGAAATAAGGTTGGAGCGAGGATGGTTGTTGAGGTTATTTGTGGACAGAGGGCTGTGAAGTGTATGAAGCAGGTCTGCAGGGGATGCTTGTCTGGCAGCAGGCTGTGGCCCAGGATTGGGTGATATATCACCAGCTGCAAGTAAGAGTAGGAGGGAGAGAGTGAGCAAATGTGAATGGGATTTAAATGTTTGTGAGGTTTTTGAGCTGCTGGAGGGAGAGAGAGATTTCAGGAGAGCTAACAGTTCATGAGAAGCTGAGTAAGGTGAGGAAAGCAGAGCAGGTGAAATGAATATGGAGTGTGGTACACTGGGAGGATGCATATTGCAATGCAACTTGTAGATATTTGCAGACAGGCAGAACATAAGAAAAAGTGCAGTAAACATGGTAATGGTCTCTGATTATAACCAGGAAGTGTCCAACCATTAAGCAGTTTAAATTAGTATGCAGTTAGTGCAAGGTTGGCAAGCATTCCATCTGTCTGTCTCTTGTCTGTCTTAGTTGTCTGTCTTAGTTACTCAGTGTGGTGGACATCAGAGGCTCAGTGCTGCGGTCGCACTGAGCAACCATTGTACCTTGTTAGCTGTCAAGCATTCCGTCTGTCTGTCTGTCCATGTTGGGAACATCAGATGCTCGGTGCTGCGGTCGTACTGAGCAACGATTGTGTCTTTTTTATTTGTGGCGGTTATCGGAAGCTCAGAGCTGCGGTCACTCTGAGCAATCTTGCTCCCTCGTTAATAGTTCCTAGTGTGCTCTGTAACTTCCTCCACAAAAGCACTCTGCTCTACTACCTAATATCACCCAGTTGCAGAGTCTTGTTGCTCAAGTGGTACTCTGGCTTTCTCGGCCTCAGCTACTATATATTGCATGTTAAGACCTGGGGGTAACCAAAGTCAGGAGACATATTCAGTGTCCTGTTCAAGCGGGGGCTTATCTATAGGTGAAGACGTGGGCCAAGCTCAGAGCTGCAGCACTAGATTGGGGTATAGCAGCTGAAAGAAAGCAGGAGATCTGCCAGACATTACAGCATCTAAGCCCCCCTTAAATGCAGATATAGAATTTGACATAACTGCTTCCTGTACCAATACATTCCACATTTTAATCACTCTTACTGTAAAGAACCATTTCCTTAATAACTGGCTAAAATGTTTTTCCTCCATGCACAGATCATGTCCCCTGGTCCTTTGCAAAAGCCTAGTGTAATGATCCGCTCAGCTGCCTGCGCAGGCAGGCAGCTTTTTGACCGCTGTTCAGGTCTGCATTCTGCAGGTCTCTAGAAGAGAGACCTTTTGTCAGTTTTGCAGCTTGCTGCTGCTGGGGAATTTACATACGTTGGTCATGCAAATTTCCTAGCCACATCCTCTGGAGGTTTGTACTATAAATACCATGTGATATCACAGACCTGGGCTGGTCATAAGGGTTAGTCCTGTGAAACACTCCTGGAGTGTCAGCCTTGCTCATTGTTTAAAGATTAGCTTAGAATAATTCCTGGGACTGCACTAGGCAGGTTCCCTAGTGCAGTTAGGATTGCATATCTGTTTGTTTGTCTGTTGCGATTGTTCTGTCCCAGCGGTGGTCGACAGGAAATCGTTCTGTGTGTCTGGGTGCTAACCGGAACAGCGGTTGTTACTGGTAGCCCCTTCTGATCTGTCTTACCTGGATCGCACTCGCCTTGCGCTAGTGCTGTGGATCCTTCTGGTTTGCAACTCTCTTGCTGTACTTGGATCGCACTTGCTCTGGCGGAAAGAGCAGTGGATCCAGCTCGCTCTGTTTCTATACTTGGATCGCACTCGCTCTGGCGGAAAGAGCAGTGGATCGTATCTCTCACTTTTTCCTGTTTTCGTGTATCTGTCTTGTCTGCTACGAACGCTTGCTGGAGGCTTGGTGAGGTAACCGTTAAGCAAGCGCTCACGTCCTCTGCTCCATGTTTGTCTGTCGGTGGTTAGTTAGGCGTGCTTGTCTCTGTTGTGCTTAACACGCGGAGACCGCGCAGAAAACGCGTTCGCTGTTGCGAATGAGTGCGGTGTTCGTGTTTAGTTAGCGTTTGTTATTTTCCTTATCTTCTCATTGTATGATTTGCTGTGCCTTTGCTACTCTCGTGCTCTGCCTTGCTGTAGCCTTGTGTCACCTCTGGCAATCGCCTCTCTCGCGATTGCGTTACTACTTCATATCTGCTGTTGTGTATGCACCGTCGCGGGTTGGCGACTAGTTTGGTGCACACACATACAATCTGTCCCTTTGCTCAATCTCATTCGCAATCGCTTCTCAGGCGATTGCGTTCTCACTCGGTTTCCTTTGTTGTGTGTCCACCGTCGCAGGTTGGCGACTAGATTGGTGCACACACATACATTCCTCCTCTGTGCTTATTCTGTCTTGTGTCGCTGTTAGCAATCACCATCTCCTGCGATTGCCTTCTCACCTTATCTTCATGGTTGTGTGTTCATCGTCGCAGGGTGGCGACTAGATTGGTGGACACGCATACCCTCTGTCGCTTTGCTCTCTCTCTTTCAGGGCTATCTTGCCCTGCGTTTCTTCCCATCGTACAATTCCTGTCTGGCGTCTGTGGCAGGGCAGAGGAGCTGTTCCTCTGCACTCCACAGCTCCACCTGTCGACAGGAATTTCCCTCTACAGGTGCATTGCACCTTTTGCTGGGTTCCCTCAAATTATACGCTTGTGGAGGATTTCCGCAGTGTCAGCGCACGTCTTGTGCGCTGATCACGGAGAGAATTCCACAATCGTTACACCTAGGGAGAAAAAGCTCATCTGTCAAGCTTTTATATTGCCCTTTGACATATTTATACATCTTAATTAGATCTCCTCTAAGGCATCTTTCCTCCAGGCTAGATAAGCCCAGTTTATCTAACCTTTCATGGTAAGTGAGACTTTCCACCCCTCTATTCAATTTTGTTGCTCGTCTCTGCACCTGCTCTAAAACTGCAATATCTTTCCTGTAATGCGGTGCCTAGAACTTAATTCTATATTACAGATACTGAGTTACTAGAGAGTTAAACAGGGCCAATATTATGCTAGCATCCCACGTTTTTATTACCCTTTAATACATTCCAAAATTTTATTAGCTTTAGCTGCAGCAGCTTGGCATTGAATACAATTATAATTGAATACAATTATTTAACTTGTTGTCGATGTGTACTCCTTCTCCAAGTCCTTCTCCAAGTCTGATGTCACAATGTGAATCCCATTTATTTTGTATGGTGTTAGACCATTGGTACAACCAAAATGCATCACTGTACATTTTTCAATTTCATCTGCCATGTATGTGCCCATATAGCCATCCTATCCAGATCCTTTTGCATTATGTCACTATCTTCCTGAGTGTTGGTGATTTGGTACAATTTTGTGTAATCTGCAAAAATAGCAACATTGCTTTCTACGTCATCAACTAGGTCATTAACAAATACATTGAATAGTACTGGACCCAGTACTGACCCCTTTGGGACCCCACTGCTAACAGTCACCTGTTTTAAATATGATCCATTGATCACAACTCTTTGCTCTCTGTCCATTAGCCAACCCCATATCCATGCACACAGACTCTTCCCCAGTTCTTACATCCTCAACATTTTCACCAGTCTTTTGTGGGAAACAGTGTTGAAGGCCTTTGCACATTTACAGCATTCCCAATATCCACACGAGCATTTACCACCTCACAAAAGCTGAGCATGTTAGTCAAACAAGTCCTGTCCCTAGTAAACCCATGCTGATGCTGAGAAATAAGATTATTTTCTACTGTGAAGTCTTGTATAGTAGTCTCTCTTAGTAACCCCTCAAATAGTTTGCACACAACTGACGTTCAGCTTACGGGTCTATAAATTTGGGCTGTACACCAATCTATTGGAACTCTGCCAGTTGAGAGTCACAAAAGATAAAGGGTTTTATCTATAAATTAACTTAATTCCCTTAGGACCCGAGGATTTATGCAATCCGGGCCGGGTGCCTTAACCTGGTACCAAACTGGCTATCAAATATGACTATGTGGACTGGAGAGGGGTACACATGGAAAATACAATATGATCATGGGTTGAGGTGCACACATGTCTACGTAACACTGCTATCTGGACTAGGTGGGGGCACAGATGGTGGATGATTCATTAAGCTGCACTGCTAAAGCTTAATGTGAGCAGCGTGAGTTGTGTGCACACTATACGCAGTAGTGCAGCGTAGGTGGACTTTGATTGGTCCAATAGGCTTGACATGCCACCTATTGGACCAATCAAAATGCGGGGATCACATCCTATAAAGCCACTGGATTTGGGGAGTGGTGCGGCCATTATGTGAATGGAGCGTGCGTCAGTTGCCAGCGCATGTTACACTGCACTACCGCAGGTAGCATGTGCACAACTCGTACTGCTCACATTAAGCTGCGCTGCTTTAGCAGCGCTTCTTAATTAATCAACCCCATGGTCACCTAATTGCTATCCTAGAATGGAGGCACACAGATTCCAGTTTCTAACCATGAGACTAGAAACAAATATGATGACTATTTAAAGATCACAAATTGAGTCCATGGAATCCTTAGTGATGTATTATATCACTGCTATGGGGACAGTTTACAGTAGCCTTTTTCTCCAGCTACTATTTTGTCAACAGCCATACTAGAGAAATTCAGCTCCTTTTATACAATTCTAACCATAGGGATGAGCCTTTAGTAGTAAAAAAAAAAAAATCTCTGGCTGCCTTATCCCAGCAAAACCTCTACGGACTCACCCCAATTTGGAACTGTCATGAAAGGTTGATTACCATCAAATAGTGAGTAGAATTGTTTTTCCTACACTGGAGTTCAATAGGCTACATATAAAATGTAAGTGTTTTTATGGAGGCAATGCGCCTGAAATTCCCTAAGCATTAAAAAGCTACTTGAACTAAACTGGGCTTATTTTTGAACAAAAAAAACAGCAGTCCTTAGACCGATTATTATTATGGTAATTAGCTCTGCACTCCACCACTCCTCCGGAATACCCCTCAGTATAAATAATGAACCCGGTTCACTCTACTGGAAACAACACACTGGTATACAAAAAGTCTTCCAAATAGTAGAGCGCTCAACAGATATTGAAATTCCACAGGGATATAGTAATAATCTCATACAAAGTCCTTATCACGCTTGGTTTTAAACTAAATTTTAACCAGATCATCAGCATGTACCTGACAAGCAGGTACCCAAGATCTCTCCTCAGGCCCGTAACCTCTCCAGTCGATAAGAAACTGTTACGAATCTTACGACAATCTAATATTTTTTCAATCTCATATTCTGGTTCACCGTCAATCTCCACAGGGGGAGGGAGAGTAGAAGCTTGAATGATGCTAACTGCTGGTTTTAACAAAGAGACATGAAAAGAATTAACTCCCCGTATAGACTGAGGCAAAGTTATCCGATAAGTGACATTATTAATCCTTTCAAGGACTGGGTATGGTCCTATAAACCTAGGGTCCAACTTAGAGGAAGGTTGATGCAGGGGAATATAACGAGTGGAGACCTACACTAGGTCCCCTGGAAGAAACTCAAATTCTGGGGAACGGTGCTGACCAGCATAATTCTTTTGTTGCGAGACTGCCTTCTTCAAATTTAACTGAACCTGTGCCCACACAGAATCCATATGCGAGAGCCAATCTTCTAGTCCCAGGAAAGAAGAAGGTGAGGTCAACAAGGAGGAAAACTTGGGATTCTGACCAGTAACTACCTGAAAAGGTGAAAATTTCATAGAAGAACTGCAATGATTATTAAAGGAGAATTCCGCGAAACTTTAGAAACTCAGCCCAAGATTCCTGACAGTCAGATACAAAACAACACAAATACTGCTCTAACGTCTGGTTGAATCTCTCAGTCTGCCCATTTGTCTCAGGATGAAATCCCGAGGAAAAGGAAAGTGCAACACTAAGTCGCGTGCAGAAAGCACGACAAAACTGTAAAACAAATTTAACTCCCCTATCTGACACAATATTTTCTGGAATTCCATGTAAACGTAAAACATGCTTGACAAATAAATCAGCTAAAACCTTAGCAGAAGGCAACCTACATAAAGGAAAAAAAATGCGCCATCTTGCTGAATCTGTCCACTACCACCCAGATTACAGTGTTACCTTCCAAGGGGGGGAAGATCCACAACAAAATCCATAGATAGATGAGTCCATGGGTTTTGAGGAATGGGTAGTGGCAGAAGATTACCCCTCGGGGCCGCTTGTGAAACTTTACTCAGGCACAGACTGTGCTGGCAGCGACAAAGGCCCTGCAGTCCTTCCTAAAAGACAGCCACCAAACATGACGTAACAGCAAGTCAAATGTTTTGGTTTCACCCGGATGGCCCTTAATTTCGAGTCGTGAAATTATTCGAGAACCAGCAATCAAAGATGAATAGGCACGAACATAACATCAGGTTGCTTTTCCGGAGGGCAGTCTTCCTGAAAAGGCAATAAAGATTCAGAGAGATCTGGAAAAGGTGGGTATTGGTCACTGCAACCACACAATGTTTTGGTAAAATGGATTCTGGAGGCTCTGGTTGAAACGTTTCTGGTTCAAAACATCAGGACAAAGCATCAGCTTTCACGTTTTTGGCACCTGGCTTGTACATAATGACAAAATTTAAACCAGAAAAGAACAATGCCCACCAAGCCTGTCTGGGATTGAGTCTCTTAGCTCCTTCAATATACTCCAAATTTTTGTGATCAGTATAAACGGTAACAGGGTGCTCAGCACCCTTCAACCAGTGTCTCCATTCTTCAAACTTCAAACTTTGACTGCCAACAGTTCCCTATTACCTATATCATGATTCTGTTCCGCGGAGGAGAACTTCCTAGAAAAGAAAGCACAGGGATTTAGACGTTCTGGTTGGCCAGAGTATTGGGAGAGATCTGCCCCCACGCCAATCTCAGAGGCATCTACTTAAAGTAAAAAGGTAACTGAGAATTAGGATGTACCAGGACTGGCGCTGAACAAAAGACATCTTTGAGTGCCAAAAAGGCTTCACAAGCCTGTGGAGACCAATTGGACGGAACGGCATCTTTGTTAGTTAAATCTGTCAGGGGGGCTACCAATGTGGAGAAACCTTTAATGAACTTACGATAAAAATTGGTGAAGCCCAGGAATCGTTGAAGTGATTTTAGACTCCTAGGCTGAGGCCAATTCAGGACAGCAGTCAGTTTTTTATGGTCCATAGAGAGACCTGTATCAGAGATTATGTATCCCAGGAATGGGACCTGGGTGACCTCAAAAACACATTTCTCGAGTTTGGCATACAAGGAGTTCTCTCTCAATTTTTGTAGTACTGATTTAACATGACTTTGGTGATCAGATAACGAGACAGAGTAAATCAGGATATCGTCAAGATATACCATGACAAATTTGCCTAAATAGTCTCTGAAAATGTTTACTAAATCCTGGAAGACAGCTGCCTGTGGGGAGAAAACATCTGAATATTCTTCATAACAAGAAGGTAGTTTTTCAAGTTTTATTTCAGTGGTTTGTAATGGAAGGAACATAAGACAATGTTTTTTCACAGAATGAAGACCAATTAGTCAATTGACCAGTACACCAATCAATGTGCAGATTGTGTAACTGTAGCCAGGGAAGACCTAGAGCCAAAGGACTAGAGGGCATTCTAAGCAGGTAGAACTGCAATTTTTCAAGATGCAGTGCTTCAACCTGCAGAGAAATCTCAGGCGTGTTGGAAATAGGTTGATTCGCCTGAAGAGGTGAATCATCAATGGCTGTTACATAGATCTTGTCCTGCATAGACAAGGCAGAAGTACCGACCTCAGCGGCCAAAGAGGAGTGAAGGAAATTACCCACTGCCCCAGAATCAATAAATACCTGACGATACATCTTGTCCTTCCAATGTAAAGTTACCGGTAACAATATTTTTTTACTCTCAGGGGAAGGATCAGATCGCCCAAATGAGGTTCCCCTGCTTCACTTAGGCGCTGAAGTTTTCCGGACTTTTCTTTGCAGAACATTCTTTCACAAAATGCCCTTTGACCTCACAATAGAGACACAACCCTTCACTGCGTTGTCTGAGTTTCTCTAAAGGAGAAAGTTTAGAAAAACCTAACTGCATGTTCTTCTCCTAGGTTCTTTTCCTGAATGTGAACTATTACTGCCAGAGGGAGTAGACGCCACTGGGAGCAATTGAGCTTTGCCCTGGCGTTGCTGACTAACCCACCTGTCCACTCATATGGCTAAGGTTATGGCACCCTCTAAGGTCTTAGGATCAGGATGACTAACCAAGATGTCATTGATCATAATCCAAATAGGAATTGGTCCAATAAAGCTGCCTGACCCCAATTGGTAGAGACTGACCATCATCTGAATTCAGCGGAATTCAGTTGTTCCTCTGCTGAACAACGACCCTGTCGCAAATCCCTTATTTTATGAACTGCAGTGGCAGTTATATCAGGGTCAGAATATAAAACAGACATAGCTTCAAAGAAACTGTGCACAGAAGATAGTGCTTCATGGTCGGAAGGCAGACCATAAGCCCAAGTCTGTGGATCCCCCTGTAACAGAGATTTGATCAGTGATACTTTCTGTGACTCAGACCCTGAAGCAACTATTCATAAAGTTACTGAAACTTGCCCGAGAACCTGAGAATTTCTCGGGAAGTGGCATCTTGGGCTCCATGGGGGTATGGAGTATAGGAACTGGAAGAGACACAGGTTGCTCATTAGGAGCTGAAGAAGACTCAGCACGTGGTGGTGCATTAGCCAACTGATTCAGCTGTTCCTGCTGAGCAGCCACTGTCTGATTGAGCTGATTCACAGCCCCTGTGAGGAGCATATCCTGTCGTTGTAACTCCTCCATTGATATATTTATGGGCCCGCGATAATATCACGCTCGGTCCTAATTGGATACACAGAGGTCTAGATAAGACGTAGTCAAAATCTAAGCTAAGGTCATACACGTGAGATCAAATGGCAGAGGTACAAAGGCTAAGACAAAAGCTAGGTCGATAACAGGCTAGGGTCATACACGAGAGATCAGATGGCTGAGGTACAGAGGACTAGGCAAGAGAGTGGTCAGTAAAGCTAAGGTCAAATCTAAGTCAGTCAGGCAGTCGCATTGAAATACAATTATTGATTGATCAAGAGTCGCATTGAAATACAATTAGTTTATCACAGAGTGACAAAGTGCCCAGCAAAACCAGTGTACTGATTGCTATCACGGGCAAGGACTGAATGTGAGAAGAGGGTTTAAATACACTTAGAGCCTGACCAAGGCCGGCCTTAACCCACAGCAACCAATCAACACCAGGCTCTAATCAGGGTGTCAGCTGGTCCTGGTCTATAATATTCCCACACATAGGGAGTGTAGTTACAGTTCAGTCTCTGTGACCATGTTCCTGTACCTCTTCACCCCAATATTGGGCTCTGTGGTCCAGCATCAGACTGGGACACTGGGGGCCCACCAAAGAAATTTCAACCTGGGGCCCACACATCCCATGATTGTGGTGAAAAAAGGGCGTAACCATGCACCGGAAGGTGGGCGTGGTCATGATGTATTATGGACAGGGCTAAATGTACATGATCTTAGCAGCATTGTAATTCAGAGACACTGCTGCCCAACAAAACTTTGCATAGAGTCCCCTCCTTCAATATAAAGTAATGTCCTACTTTGCAGAGGTTGCGACCGCAGAGGTTGCAGAGGTTGCGACCGCATCGGGGCCCTTGGGCCAAAGGGGCCCGAGGGGCCCTCCGTCAACTACAGTATTACCTCTCCATTGGTCCTTTGCTCATAATAATCACTTCTATAGATACATTGAATAGTGGTAATTATTAACAAGCTATTTCCCATCCCCTTCTTGCACCTCTGACACTGTAGTTGCCATTGGCAGGTTTTGGTGTGTCGTATCAATTGTTATGTATAGAGTGCTTGGGAGCCTACAGCTCCTTAGCTACGCCACTGCTCTCAGCATGAGTGATTACAGCACTAAGAAGATAATTTTTGTGCTACAGGCAGCAATTGGAGCTCTGTCAGACAAGGAGTGGGGGGCCCACCAGAGACCTGGAGGGGGGGCCCACCGAGGGAAAAAACTGTACTACTGTGGCCCAGTACGACCCTGCTGTGGTCTCTTGACACTTGAGTGTCCTCAGAAAGAGATGAAAACGGTATATAGTGTAATACTGTTAACATATAATCACAATACAGCAATAATCCAAACTTCGGTATATCACATGACTTCTTGTATCCACACGCACCACTACACCACCACAAGTATAGATTGTGCTCAACAACTCACGTGGCTGACCAGAGGATGGATCAGTAGATAAGCTTATTCATAGACTGTGAACCCTCCTTGAATAACATTGGTAGTCCTCCTCATAGAGGTCATGTAAAACACAAGTGCACACAGCATCATACTGTATTATATGCTATGCACTCAGTGCTACACACTTGCTGTAAATCCCTGGCACCTCCATTATGCACTCACATGCATCGTCCACCACAATAGAATAAAGCAGCCCACTGGATTAACAGATGACCCCCACAGACCAGCAATCTCGCTTGTGCCTTCAACATAAACTGCTTAGATGCCTTCTCCCTTAAACAGACTTGGAAGAGAATCTCTATAGCGTAACACTATTTATTCCATTAAAAACACAAAAGAATTGCACTTACAGATTTCCCATTAAAATGCGCATATAAAATCCAACACTCCACCCCAGCTTCACTCACTCTTCCTCTCCTCCACCTCCACTTCACTCACTCTCCTGCTTCACTCACACTCCTCTCCTCCACCCCAGCTTCACTCACTCTCTCTCTCCTCCACCCCCACTTCACTCACTCTCCCTCTCCTCCACCCCCGCTTCACCCACTCTCCCACTTCATCTTTTACCACCACAGTTTACATCAAGTAATTTTTCCCCACACCATGGTCATTATGACCATGGTGTGGTGAAAAAGGACCATTCAACATGATGTTGAACAATGCAGTACAGTGTACATCCTGCAACATGTATGCATGCCTTGATCAGCAGATTGAGGGTGTTTACTGTTGCTCAATTAGAGGCTGAAGTCAGAGAGCTAAATGAGCGGCTCGCAACACTGAGACGCATAGACAACATGGCGAAGAGCTTGGATCTCACAATTAGAGATGTAGCGAACGGTTCGCCGGCGAACGGTTCCAGGCGAACTTAGGGGGTTCGCGTTCGCTTGCACCAGGCGAACTTTTGCTGAAGTTCGATTCGCCCCATAATGCTCTATGAGGGTCAACTTTGACCCTCTGCATCACAGTCAGCAGGCACATTGTAGCCATTCAGGCTACACTAAGCCATGGAGCCCCACCCCCCTTATATAAGGCAGGGTCCGGCGGCCATTTCACTCACTCGTGTGCCTGCTAGAGAGAGGGAAGGGACAGCTGCTGCAGACTTTTTCTCCTAGGGACAGATTAGTTAGGTTCTAGGCTGCTTTGCTTGCTCCTGACTGATTATTATTGCTTTTAAAGCACCCATCAACAGCAACAGCTCTTTTCAGAGCTCATCCTGTACATATTTTTTTTTCTGTGTGTCAAACCGACACTTTTGTTGCATGCACAGCCTTGCTAATTGATAGTGTGTTTGCCACTGCCAGCAGCCCAGCACATTCAGTGACTACCTGTGTGTGTGACAGGGAGCTGCACATTGTACTACCCAGTACTGCATATACCCCAGTACCTGTTGTGTTTACTTAACCCACCTCATCACTGTATATACCTAGCTTTGTGTTGAGTGAACCCAGCTCACTGCATCTAACTACCTGTTGTGTTGAGTGAACCCATCTGGCCACCTCACTGCATCTAACTACCTGTTGTGTTGAGTGAAAACCCACCTCACTGCATCTTAAGTACCTTTACTTTTCAGTGAACCCAGCTCACTGCATCTTACTACCTGTTGTGTTGAGTGAGAACCTACCTCACTGCATTTTAAGTACCTTTACTGTTCAGTGAACCCAGCTCACTGCATCTATCTACCTGTTGTGTTGAGTGAGAACCCACCTCACTGCATCTTAAGTACCTTTACTGTTCAGTGAACGCAGCTCACTGCATCTAACTACCTGTTGTGTTGAGTGAGAACCCACCTCACTGCATCTTAAGTACCTTTACTGTTCAGTGAACCCAGCTCACTGCATCTTACTACCTGTTGTGTTGAGTGAGAACCTACCTCACTGCATCTTAAGTACCTTTACTGTTCAGTGAACCCAGCTCACTGCATCTATCTACCTGTTGTGTTGAGTGAGAACCCACCTCACTGCATCTTAAGTACCTTTACTGTTCAGTGAACGCAGCTCACTGCATCTAACTACCTGTTGTGTTGAGTGAGAACCCACCTCACTGCATCTTAAGTACCTTTACTGTTCAGTGAACCCAGCTCACTGCATCTAACTACCCAGTACCTGTTGTGTTTACTCATCCCACCTCATCACTGCATATACCTAGCTTTGTGTTTAGTGAACCCAGCTCACTGCATCTAACTACCTGTTGTGTTGAGTGAACCCACCTGGCCACCTCACTGCATCTAACTACCTGTTGTGTTGAGTGAGAACCCACCTCACCGCATCTTAAGTACCTTTACTGTTCAGTGAACCCAGCTCACTGCATCTAACTACCTGTTGTGTTGAGTGAGAACCCACCTCACTGCATCTTAAGTACCTTTACTGTTCAGTGAACGCAGCTCACTGCATCTTACTACCTGTTGTGTTGAGTGAGAACCCACCTCACTGCATCTTAAGTACCTTTACTGTTCAGTGAACCCAGCTCACTGCATCTAACTACCTGTTGTGTTAAGTGAACCCACCTCACTGCATATACCTAGCATCCCCCCGAGATGGACAAAAGGACAAACCAGGTAGAGGAAGAGGTAGAGGCAGACCCAGAGGAAGGCCACCAAGCACCGGCAGGTCTGTGGCTGTGCGAGGTGGTGTTGCTGTGATTTCGTGCGGACCTGGCCCAAAATACAGTGCTCAGAAGAAGGCACGTGCCATCACTTCCCAAAATCGTGAGGAGGTGCTTGAGTATTTAACACAGAACGCCTCATCTCCCGCAGCCACCAGCACTACAACAAGCACCACATCCGCTGCATTTGACACTTCGCAGGAGTTATTTGGTGGTGGTGGTGAAATCACTGATTCCCAGCCACTACTGCAACAACAACAAGAAGGCGCAGGTACACCACCTCATACGTCTGAGTTAGGTGGCGATAATATGGAGGAGGGGGATGATGAACCACCTGAAGTTGGTGCAGTTGAGGAGGTGTCTGAGGAAAGCGCAGCTGGCCAGGAGGATTATGATGACGATTATACGGATACCACATATGTTGCCGGTAGAGGAGATGACCAGGGGGACAGTTCAGAGGAGGAGTCAGAGAGGAGTAGGAGGAGACGACTCCATGATAGAAGCAGAGGGAGCTCATCCTCAGAAACAGCTGGGGGCAGTGTCCGGCGCCATGTATCGCCAGCTATGGCCAGCCAGCCAACATGCCCTTCAACCTCAGCTGCTGATGCCACCGTAGCACCATCACCCCAGGGGGGCTCAGCGGTTTGGAAATTTTTTCACGTGTGTGTCTCAGATTGGAGCAAAGCCATCTGTTGTCTCTGCCAGCAAAAATTGAGCCGGGGAAAGGCCAACTCTCACGTAGGGACAAGTGCCTTACGAAGGCACCTGGAGAGAAGGCACAAACAGCTATGGCAAGAACACCTGAGGAAAAGCAGCACCCCTCAAAAGACAAGCCACCCTCCTTCTCCTCTTCCTCCTTCAGGTGTATCGTCTTCATCCACTTTCTCCCTTGCACCTTCACAGCCACCCTCCTCCACACCGCCTCTTCCTTTGAGCGGTTCCTTCTCCTCTGCCCACAGCAGTACCCAGCTGTCTGTGAAGGAAGTATTTGAGCGTAAGAAGCAAATGTCTGCCAGTCACCCTCTTGCCTGGCGTCTGACAGCTGGTGTGGCAGAACTATTAGCTCGCCAGCTATTACCATACAAGCTGGTGGAGTCGGAGGCTTTCCGTAAGTTTGTGGCCATTGGTACACCGCAGTGGAAGATACCAGGCCGCAATTATTTTTCACAAAAGGCCATACCCAAACTGTACCGTGCAGTTGAGAGGCAAGTGGTGTCATCTCTGGCACACAGCGTTGGGTCAAGGGTCCACCTGACCACGGATGCCTGGTCTGCCAAGCACGGGCAGGGCCACTACATAACATACACAGCCCATTGGGTCAACCTGGTGACCGATGGCAGCAAGCAGGGAGTACGTGGCTGCGCAGCGGACCGACTTGTCACACCTCCACGGCTTGCAGGCAGGCCTCCAGCCACCTCCTCTCCACCTGCTACCACCGCTTCACTGTCGTCATCCTCCTCCTCCTCCTTGGCTGGTGCCGCAATCTCCTCTCCAGCTACACAGCCCCAGCACCCCAGGGCCTATGCTGCATGCCAGGTACGACGGTGTCATGCAGTGTTAGACATGTCTTGCCTGAAAGCGGAGAGTCACACTGGAGCAGCTCTCCTGGCTGCTCTTAACAAACAGGTGGAGCAATGGCTGACCCCGCACAAGCTTGAGATCGGCAACATGGTGTGTGACAACGGCAGCAATCTCATTGCTGCGTTGAATTTGGGAAAGCTGACACACATACCCTGCATGGCACATGTGCTGAATCTGGTCGTGCAAAGATTTGTGTCCAAGTACCCAGGCTTAGAGGACGTCCTGAAGCAGGCCAGGAAGTTGTGTGGGCATTTCAGGCGCTCTTACAAGGCCATGGCACGCTTTGTGGACATTCAGCGTAGAAACAACTTGCCGGTGAGACGCCTGATTTGCGATAGCCCGACTCGCTGCAATTCCACCCTGCTGATGTTCTCTCGTCTGCTAGACCAGGAGAAAGCCGTCACCCAGTACCTGTATCATTACAGTACAAGGACACAATCTGGGAGGGTGGGGATGTTGTGGCCCAACAACTGGACACTGATGCGAAATGCATGCAGGGTCATGGAGCCCTTTGAGGAGGTGACCAAACTGGTGAGTCGCGCTGAGGGCATCATCAGCGACTTGATCCCCTACGCCTACTTCCTGGAGCGTGCCGTGCGTAGAGTGGTGGATACAGCTGTGGAGGAGCGTGAACGAGAAGAGTTACGGCAGCAGGAGTCGTGGGAGCCATTTACACCCGAACCCGATGTTCCCACAACACCTGTGGCAGCACAGAGGGGGGAGGAGGAGGAGGAAGAAGAGGAGTCGTGTGGGGAAGGAGAGGAGTCAGACTCTGATGATGGTGATGATGAGGAAGGTATTTCTGTGGAGGAGGAAGAGGCGGCGGAAGAAGAATAACCGCGGCAGCCGTCACAGGGGGCTTCTGCTGCTCCACGTTCTTGTGGTATTGTTCATGGCTGGGGGAAGGAAGAGGAGTTGCATCCCGTCACTGAGGAAGAGCAAGAGGAGATGGAGAGTACGTTTGCATCCAGCTTTGTGCAGATGTCCTCTTTCATGTTGTCCAGCCTGTTCAGGGACCCCCGTATCAAAAAACTCAAGTCGAATGACCTGTACTGGGTGGCCACGCTACTAGACCCTTGGCACAGGCACAAAGTGGCAGACCTGTTAACAACTCAACACAAGGCGGAAAGGATGCAGCACTTGCAGAACAAGCTGTCGATGATGCTTTACAATGCGTTTAAGGGTGATGTGGCTGCACAACACAATCAAGGTATCACTGGCAGTAACCCTTCTCCTCCCAAGTCCACGCAGGCAAGGACAGGACGCTCCAGCGATCTCAGGCTGATGTCGGACATGCGGACGTTCTTTAGTCCAACTCCTCGCCATAGTCCTTCCGGATCCACCCTCCACCAACGCCTGGACCGGCAGTGTGGATGTAGACACTGTGAAAAGCGACGATGAACCCTTGGACTACTGGTTGCGCAGGCTTGACCTGTGGCCAGAGCTGTCCCAATTTGCCATACAACTTCTCTCTTGCCCTGCTGCAAGCGTCCTGTCAGAAAGGACCTTCAGTGCAGCTGTAGGCATAGTTACTGAGAAGAGAAGTCGCCTGTATTGTTTTTAATTGTTTTTATTTTTTGTGGTTGGCTATAAATAAAGATATGTGCATTTACTTGTTCGCTTCCTGATCCAATTCATTTGCTCCTTAATTAATAATTATTTATATGTCAGGTGGTTCTTGTGTTTCTTGGTGGTTTATGGAAGAAGTGAATGCAAGACTAAATAAATAATTAAAAAATAGACAAAGCACCTGGCCCGGATGGCATACATCCTTGGGTCCTAAGAGAATTAAGTTCCGTTATCGATAAACCCCTTGATCTTATCTTTTGTGACTCTCTTTCAACTGGCAGAGTTCTGGTAGATTGGCATACAGCCCACGTTTTCCCATTATTTAAGAAGGGCAAACATTAAGATCCGGGAAATTATACACCTGTAAGCTTAAAGAGACCCTGTAACAAAAAAAAGTCCCCTGGGGGGATACTCACCTCGGTAGGGGGAAGCCTCAGGATCCCAATGAGGCCTCCCCCTCCGCTGTAGCTGCAGGCAGTCCAGCGCTGGCTCCCCCGAAGTGTCCCGGAATGCAAGCGCTGATAAGCGCTGATTTATTTACCTTTCCTGTCTCCAGCAGAGGCGCAGTTGTGGCTCTCCGCACGGAGATAGGCAAAAATAGCAGATCTCCGTCGGGTCCGCTCTACTGCACAGGTGCAAGAGACTTGCGCCTGCGCAGTAGAGCGGCCCGACAGCAATCGGCTATTTACACCTATCTCCGAGTCGGTGAGCTGCTACTGCGCCTGCGGTGGAGCCCGGGAGGTAAATACTGTATTTACATCCCCGCCGTTCCGGGAGGACGGAGAAGCGTCAATAGGATCCGGAGGCTTACCCCACCCGAGGTGAGTATCTCCCAGGGGAGGTTTTTCTCGTTACAGGTTTTCTTTAACACAGGGCCGGTTCTAGACAGGCACATATGAGGGGGCAGTCAAAAATGGGTAGGGGGCATCATGAACGGTGAAAAAATGGGCGTGGCCATTATGGCATGTGGGCGGGGCTAACTGTAATGTAGTTATAAATGCACATTAGGACAGACAGGTGTATATGTCCCCAGTATATGTAGCCAGGTTTATATGTCCCCAGTATATGTAGCCAGGCGTATAGGTGTCCTCAGTATATGTAGCCAGGTGTATATGTGCCCAGTATATGTAGCCAGGTGCATATGTCCCCAGCATATGTAGCCAGGTGTATATGTCCCCAGCATATGTAGCCAGGTGTATAGGTGTCCCCAGCATATGTAGCCAGGTGTTTAGGTGTCCCCAGCATATGTAGCCAGGTGTATATGTAGCCAGGTGTATATGTCACCAGGTCTATAGGTGTCCCCAGTAGATGTGGTCAGGTGATGTCCCGAGTATAGCCAGATGTATAGATGTCCCCAACCCCAGGTGGGGTGGCAGCGGAGTATGAGAGAGAAGAGGGAGCGATGGGCACAGCGATGGGGCCGTCTCCCCCCCCTTCCCTCACCTTGGGTCTCCCCCTCTCTCTCGCTTTCCCCTCTAGATATCACGGCTGGCAGCAGCGGTAGAACACTTCCTCGCTTCCCAGCGCGGGAGAGCGATAGATCGGTGCGCCGCTGCCACTACTCTGGTCTAGTCTAGACCAGAGTAGCGGTGCACAGATCTCTCACTCTTCCGCTCTGGGAAGCAAGGAAGTGTTCTACCGCCACTGCCAGCCACTATCTGGAGGGGAAAGCGAAAGAGAGGGGGAGCCCCAAGGTGAGGTAAGGAGGTTGGAACTTCCCCCCCTTCCCCCGCTGTGCCCACAGCTTCCTCTTCTCTCTCTGCTTCTCTCTCCCCGGCCCCCCGTTTGAGGGGGCAGAGTAATTATTTAAGTGGGCGATGCCCCCTCTTGCCCCACGCTAGAGCTGGCCCTGCTTTAACATCAGTTGATTGCAAACTATTTGAGGGGTTCTGCAGAATCATCAGCTCTCAGGAACATAGTGACATATTGCAACAGAATCTGGATAGGGTGGCTATATGGGCACATTAATGGCAGATAAAATTCAATGTTGAAAAATGTAAAGTCATGCATTTTGGTCATACCAATGGTCTAACACCATACAAAATAAACGGGATATAGATGGGGACATCAAACTTGGAGAAGGACTTAAGCTGGCCACTAACGGATCAGAAATTCTGATCGGATTGGTTGTAAATAATCTCAGTTGATGGGCACAATCGATAAACGATTATAAAAACCAAACTTTGGATTTTCTTGTTGGTCATGATAGATAGGAAGCAATGATTGGTTAGTTGATGGTGTAGTGAACGATTTTTCGTCCGATCAGAATTTCTGATCGCTTGAACGATTTTTTGCTAGAAATTGGACCATTAGTGGCCACCTTTAGGAGACTCATGGTCAACAAGTTAAATAATGGTATTCAATGCCAAGCCTTCACAACGGACTTCACAAAGGACTAGAGGACATGATCTGCACATGGAGGAAAAACGTTTCAGTCATTTATTTAGGTAAGGGTTCTTTACAGTAAGAGTGATTAAGGTGTGGAATGCATTGCCACAGGAAGTAGTTATGGCAAATTCTATATCTGCATTGAAAGGGGGCTTAGATGCTTTCCTTGAATTGAAAGACAGCCATGGCTATAATTACTAGGTAATGCCCAGTGATGTTGATCCAGGGATTTTATCTGATTGCCATCTGGAGTCGGAAAGGAATTTTTTTCCCTTTTGGGGCTAATTGGACCATGCCTTGTAAGGGTTTTTTGCCTTCCTCTGGATCAACAGGGATATGTGAGGGAGCAGGCTGGTGTTGTACTTTGTTTTCTGGTTGAACTCGATGGACGTATGTCTTTTTTCAACCCAAATAACTATGTAACTATGTAACACGTGTGTTCAGCACCTCACTCTCCATCCCAAGCTCTGCCCTACCAGTTTCATCACTGAGTGACTCATCAGAGGCTCCCGAGGTGTCCCTCAGTGACAAAACCAGTAGGGCAGTAGTGCTATTAGTAGTATTTCTTAAAACACTTCTGTGGAATTCTGAGATTTCATTTTTTTCTCCTACTTCCCTGGAATCATTTTAAGTATCTTCCATCTCTACCCAACTTTGTCAGTAGTTTTACAGTGCACTATGGCAGCTAGTTCTTCCTCAGCTCAAACCACCAATATTTATATTCAATCTACAATATGCCAAACCAGACCACTCAAATGCCAATATCTTGCTTGGCAATGACAGAGTTAAAGTCACTTTATTTTAATACATTTAAATAAGAAGTAAGATTTAATTTGATTCAGTTGAAACTTCCTCCGTAGCTCCTCCTTTATTATAGTCAAAACATCAAATAATAATAAAAGATACTTTAACCACTTTACCCCCGCGCGTACGTATTTCTCCGCCCCTTTTTCCATCCTTTAAAAACCAGGGACGGAGAAACACGTACTTTCCGCGTTCCCGACGCGTTCCCGCGCTCCCGCTCGTAAACACGCCGCCCGCCGCTAGTAAAACCGCCGCCGCCCGCTCGCCCAGAGATCAATGAACGGGAAAATCCATTCCCGTTCGTTGATCTAAGCCCCGCAATGGGCAGCGCGATCATTGTGAGAAAAAACTCACGTGTCCAGCCTCCTTATTCTTCCTCCAAGCTTCCGGAAGGAAGCTTGGAGGTCGCATTAAAACAAAAAGTTACTGTGGCCATCTTGTGGCCAAATAGTAAACTACACCCTACACATTTTTCACATACAAATAAATGACTTTTACACATAAAATTAACTCATTACCTCCCACACTCCCCATTTTTTTTTTTTTTGTAATTAAAAAAAAATTAAAAAATTTACAATTAAAAAAAATACATAGTTACCTTAGGGACTGAACTTTTTAAATATTTATGTCAAGAGGGTATAACACTGTTACTTTATAAACTATGGGCTTGTAATTAGGGATGGACGCAAAACTGAAAAAAATGCACCTTTATTTCCAAATAAAATATTGGCGCCAAACATTGTGATAGGGACATAATTTAAATGGTTTTATAACCGGGACAAAAGGGCAAATACGTTTCATGGGTTTTAATTACAGTAGCATGCATTATTTAAAAACTATAATGGCCGAAAACTGAAAAATAATTATTTTTTCCCCACATTTTTCCTATTTTCCCATTAAAACACATTTAGAAAAAAATAATTCTTGGCATAATGTCCCACCTAAAGAAAGCCTAATTGGTGGCGAAAAAAACAAGATATAGTTCATTTCATTGCGATAAGTAATAATAAAGTTATAGACGAATGAATGGAATGAGCGCTGAAAGGTGAAAATTGCTCTGGTGTTCAAGGGGTAAAACCCCTCAGTGGTGAAGTGGTTAAAAACTGACGGGTAAATAAACATGTGCATACAAATAAATAAATAAGATGCATTAATTAAATAAGATTGAAAAAATAAAGTTTGGCATGTACCACAACAGCAATTTTAAATACTTTACCCCCACTGCTGCGAATATCTCCGTCCCTTTTTCCGTCCTTTCACCCCCAGGGACGGAGATATCCGCACCTTCCGCGCTATCCGCCGCTGTCTGCGCTCCCGCTCGCTTGTGCGCATGCTCCCGCCATTCGTGCACGCCGCCGCCCGCTCGGAGATCAATGAACGGGAAAAAAACGTTCCCGTTCATTGATCTAAGCCCCCGCAATGATCAGCTGCTTCTACGAGAAGCGGCGCCATCATTGTGATTTTCCCAGCCTCATTGTGCTTCCTGCAAGCGTACTTCCGGACGCTTGCAGGTCACATGAACAAAAAATCACTGTAAAATCACTGTAAAAATCAATAGTAAAACTACACCCTAAAGCATTTTTCATATACACATACATTAGTTTTACACAATAAATTAACTCATTACCTCCCACACTCCCCAATTTTATTTTCTTTGTAATTAAAAAAAAAAATTACAATAAAAAAAAAACATAAATAGTTACCTTAGGGACTGAACTTTTTAAATATTTATGTCAGGAGGGTATAACACTGTTACTTTATAAACTATGGGTTTGTAATTAGGGATGGATGCAAAACTGAAAAAAATACACCTTTATTTCTAAGTAAAATATTGGCGCCAAACATTGTGATAGGGACATACGTAATTTAAACGGTTTTATAACCGGTACAAATGGGCAAATACATTTCATGGGTTTTAATTACAGTAGCATGCATTATTTAAAAAACGATAATGGCCGAAAACTGAAACATAATAATTTTTTCCCCACATTTTTTCCTATTTTCCCATTAAAACACATTTAAAATAAAATAATTCTTGGCATAATGTCCCACCTAAAGAATGCCTAATTGGTGGTGAAAAAAACAAGATATAGTTCATTTCATTGCGATAAGTAATAATAAAGTTATAGACGAATGAATGGAAGGAGCGCTGAAAGGTAAAACCCCTCAGTTGTGAAGTGGTTAAAAGCGACACTGTGTTCATTGCTGTAGTCAGCACAGCCCCTTACAATACATGGTTTAATATTTAAATAGATGTGAGAAGAGAAAATTCTTGTGAAATAGGAGACACCTCACAATCAGGAAATAGATAATCTCAGTAAGTGGAAATTCCAGTGAAGTCACAGGGAGCAGCAATTCAGATAAACAGATAAGAGTCTTCAACCACATAACAATAACTGCTATTACAAGTGCATAAACAAAACAATATGCTGTTTCAAACATTTGAACCATAGTCATTAAACAAGTGTGTTTTTAAGATTATTTATCTCAGGGGTGCCCACACTTTTTTTTGGCTTGTGAGCTACTTTAAAAAATTAGCAAGACAAAATATTCTAGCTATGTACAATTTTAGGAGCACACTTGTATATACAGAATGGAAAATCTAGTGGGGTTGGGATCTACCATGAAGTCCTTTGCGACTTTTTTACTTGATCTAGTGGTCACTTACAACCCAAGATTAAAGACACTGAGGAAGATACTGAAAGCCCTGCAACCGATACTTCACAAAGACAAATGCCTGAAAGAAGTTTTTCCTGATTTACCACTGCTTGCTTTCAGACAACCTCCCAATTTGAGACAAATGATTATCAGAAGTGCATTATCTACACCAGAAACTCCAGGCACATTACCCTGCAATAATGCAAGGTGTGAGACCTGCCCTTATATCTTGTGCACAAGCCAAATACAAATACCAAACTCACACAAATATCATCAAATATCAGACCAATTTGCCTGTGAGTCATCCAATGTTGTATACACGATATGCTGCATGAAATGCCCCTCAAGAGGAATCTATATAGGAGAAACAGGACAAAAACTGCACACAAGAATGAACCATCACCGCTTTAAAATTAATGAGGGTAAAATGGACACAGCAGTGGGCCAACACTTCTGTGAACCAGGACACAGCATGCAAGATCTCAAAGTACTTATTCTTAAGGGTAACTTCAAAAATGAACAAGCAAGAAAGATTTCTGAGTACAAATTTATGAAAATGTTCAAGACATTAACAGAAGGGTTAAATTGTGGAACGGGATTCATGACTCCTTATGTAACATGATTGACTTGGCTTCATGATCTTCAGAAACCTGCTAGATTTCATGTTTGCTTGCATGAGCTCACTGGCTCCAGCCTGATGATCACCTGACATCTTAGGGCCCGTTTCCACCATCGCGAATCCGCATGCGTTGTCCGCATGCAGATTCGCACAGCCAATACAAGTTGGATGGGCCTGTTTCCACTTGTCAGTTTTGGTGTGCATTTTTTTCTGTGCAGGACTTTTCTGCACGGCAGAGCCCTCAGAACTCGCTTGCGTGTGGAATGCATGCGAATCGCACGGCATGTATTTAATAGGGAAATCGCTTGCGTTTTCCCCATGCGTTTTTTTGCAGCAAATTCGCATAGGTACCAATGTAAATTCACACAAGCAGTGACATGGTTAAAATCACATATACCCTCACCTATGCGAATTCGCATGCAAATTTGCGGCAAAATACGCATGCGGAATCGTACCCGCATGCGATTTCGCCTGCGGTGATTTGCCACCGATTCCGCAACGCAATTGTGGAAACGGGCCCTAACAGCTAAACAGCAACCAGCACAATTGCCATCTTCATGTTTGCTATTTGCCTGCATCAGTGTTTTACTACAGCTAACATCTGTAAATATGCCTAAAGAAGGGGACTAGATTCCAGAAAGCTTGCTTTAATGATTTGTGTCAGCAAGAAACCGAGTTCTGATTGTTAGGTGATCTGCAGTATCACCCAGTGGCGTACCTAGAGCATTTGACACCTGGTGCTGGGTATTAAAAGATTCCCCCCCCCAAAAAAAAAAAATGGGTGTGGCTATAACCTACGGCGCGCGAAGCGCACTGTGGTGAAAAATGGGCATGGCCATGACCAGATGAGGGCGGAGCTAACTAATTTAAAGTGAACCCGGGATGAGAGTGATATGGAGGCTGCCATATTTATTTCCTTTTAAACAATAGGGAGCCCTGCTGATTTATTTGGCTGCAGTAGTGAACTGAATTACACCAGAAACAAGCATGCAACTAATCTCGTCAGTTCTGACAATATTGTCAGAAACCCCTGACCTGCTGCATGCTTGTTCAGGATCTATGGTTGAAAGAATTAGAGGCAGAGGACCAGCACGGCAGCCAGGCAACTAGCATTGCTTAAAAGGAGATAAATATGGCAGCCTCAATATACTATTCTCACCTCGGGTTCCCTTTAAAACTGCAACGCAAAGACAGTGGGCCCAAGTTTTGGTGAGCCTTTTCCCAGAAAATTCACATAATTGTGCAGGTTTTCTCAAGAAAATACACATAAAGTGAGTAGATTTGCCCAGAAAATAAATGCAATCATGGCGGTAGATTTGCCTAGAAAATACATGCAATCATGGCGGCAGATTTGCCCAGAAAATACATGCAATCATGTGGAAGACTTGACCAGAAAATACATGCAATCGTGGCAGACCTGGCCAGAAACCACTTAAATCATGTAGCAGACCTGACCATAAAATGCATACAATCACGTAGCAAACCTGGCCGGAAAACACTCCAATCATGTAGCAGACCTGGCCAGAAAATACATGCAATCATGTCGGCAGATTTGACCAGAAAATACATGCAATCATGTGGAAGATTTGACCAGAAAATACATGCAATCATGGGGCAGACGTGGCCAGAAAACACTTCAATCATGTAGCAGACCTGGCCAGAAAATACATGCAAGCATGTGAAAAATTTGACCAGAAAATACATGCAATTATGTGGAAGATTTGACCAGAAAATAAATGCAAACATGTGGAAGATTTGACCAGAAAATACGTGCAATCATGTGGCAGACCTGACCAGAAAATACATGCAATCATGTGGAAGATTTGACCAGAAAATACATGCAATCATGTGGCCGACCTGGCCAGAAAACACTTCAATCATGTAGCAGACCTGGCCAGAACAGTTGATACACCTGCTAATATAAATAAAAAAAAAAAAACATGTACTCACCTGAAGCAGTAGCAGACCTCCTGTCCCGGCCTCCGTCCGGCGCAGCTCCCACAATCCTCTGCAGCCAGCCAGCAACCGAAACTCCCGCGCTTAGAGCAGGGCTATGGGAAAATGGCGCCCGAAGCCCTGCACTGCAGACTCAAAGTCTCCAGAGCAGGGCTTCAGATGCCATTTTACTGTAGCCCTGCTCTGCCGCAGCTGTGGGCTGCTGCTGTCAGTGAACTGACACAGCGTCTATTAGACGCCAAAAGTCAGTTCACGCTGGGGGGTGCTTTAGGGGTGCTTGGAGAATGTCGCTGCCATTGCCCCAGTATAGCTAGTATAGTTGCCCCCAATATAGCTAGTATAGTTGCCCTTAGTGTAGGTAATATAGTTGCCCCAGTATAGCTAGTATAGTTGCCCCCAGTATAGCTAGTATAGTTGCCCACAGTATAGCTAGTATAGTTGCTCCAGTATAGTTAGTATAGTTGCCCCAGTATAGTTAGTATAGTTGCCCCAGTATAGCTAGTATGGTCGCCCCCCAGCCAGTATAGCTAGTATAGTTGCCCCCAGACAGTATAGCTAGTATAGTTGCCCCCAGCCAGTACAGTTAGTATAGTTGCCCCCAGCCAGTATAGCTAGTATAGTTGTCCCCAGCCAGGATAGCTGCCCCCAGTATAGCTAGTATAGTTGTCCCAGCCAGTATAGCTAGTATAGTTGCCCCCAGCCAGGATAGCTGCCCCCAGTATAGCTAGTTTAGTTGCCCCAGCCAGTATAGTTGCCCCAGCCAGTATAGTTGCCCCAGCCAGTATAGCTAGTATAGTTTAGTTGCCCCCAGTATAGCTAGTATAGTTGCCCCCAGTAAGTATAGTTGTCCCCAGTATAACTAGTATAATTGCACCCAGTAAGCTAGTATAGTTGCCCCTAGTATGGCTAGTATAGTTGCCCCCAGTAAGCTAGTATAGTTGCCCCCAGTATGGCTAGTATAGTTGTTCCCAGTATGGCTAGTATAGTTGCCCCCAGTAAGCTATTATAGTTGCCCCCGGTTAGCTAGTATAGTTGCCCCCAGTAAGCTAGTATAGTTGCCCCCATTAAGCTAGTATAGTTGCCCCCAGTATGGCTAGTATAGTGGCCTCCAGTAAGCTATTATAGTTGCCCCCAGTAAGCTAGTATAGTTGCCCCCAGTAAGCTAGTATAGTTGCCCCCAGTAAGCTAGTATAGTTGCCCCCAGTATGGCTAGTATAGTTGCCCCCAGTATGGCTAGTATAGTTGCCCCCAGTATGGCTAGTATAGTTACCCCCAGTAAGCTAGTATAGTTGCCCCCAGTAAGCTAGTATAGTTGCCCCCTGTAAGCTAGTATAGTTGCCCCCAATGTAGGGGCCCCAGGAGTGGGAAGCAGGGCTAGATGGAGGGGCTGTGGAGGGGTCCCTCACCTGGGACCCCTCCTTCTGCCTCTCTATCCCCTCTCCAGCAATGCATAGCAGCGACAATTGCGGGGCGGCCAGAGGCGTACAGAGAATTACTCACCTGATTTCCGCGTTCCAAGCGCTGGCAGGGTCATGACGTTACAGGTCTCCGCCTCCAATGCCGCCCACTGTGCTTCCGCTAATCAGGAAGCACAGTGGGCGGCATTAAAGACGGAGACCTGTAACGTCATGACGCTGCGTTCCACGCTTGGAACGCGGAAATCAGGTGAGTAATTGTCCATACGCCTCCGGCCGCCCCGCACTTGTCGCCGCTAATTTCTGGAGAGGGAGAGAGAGGCAGAAGGAGAGGTCCCAGGTGAGGGAGGGGGAGGGATATTTCCCCCCTCCCCACCGCTGCCTCCACAGCCTCTCCTTCTAGCCCTGCTTCCCTCTCCTGCTGTGCTGCTGTGGGGGGTCGTGGCGACACCCCCCTGGGTTTCTGACACCTGGTGCGCCCCGCCCCCCTGTGCTCTATGGTAGGGACGCCACTGGTATCACCTATAATACAGATATATACCTGATTATATGGTGATCTGCAGAATCACCAATAATACAAGTATATCAGACAGCTGATGTGATAGCTAATAGCAAGGTATAGTGCTTGGTGCAACAGTAAGAACTGACAGTTTGCAAATACCTCACCAGAGGAGCTGGTGGGTCTTAACAGTTCAGAACCCCTCACCAGAGTCAGGGCCCTCTAGTGAGAGTAGAGTGGTCAGGCTAATCGAGTTGGCAACAGACAGACAGATAAAGTATAAAATCAGGAGGCAAAGGCAGGAAGGTTTTAACAGGCAGAGTAGGCAACAAGATCAGATGAGCAAAGGTATAGAATCGTGAGGCAGAATAGAAGTCAGAACGAGCCATACACAGATAAATACAGTCTTCAATGAATTATAATTATAGCTATCAAAGGTCTGAGCGCTAACACAAAGTATTCGCAACAGCAGACAAGTTGCGAGTGTTTCAGCTTGGCTTAACCTCCTGGGCGATAATCCCGAGCTGAGCTCGGAGTATGTCGCGCAGGAGGAGTTCTCAGGCCTTGGTGGGCCGATTTGCATATTTTTTTTTGTTACACGCAGCTAGCACTTTGCTAGCTGCGTGTAACTTCCGATCGCCGCCGCTCGCCGCTACCCGCCGTGCCGCGCAGCCCCCCCCTCCCTGACCCCTTGTGCAGCCTGGCCAATCAGTGCCAGGCAACGCTGAGGGGTGGATCTGGACTCCCTCTGACATCACGGCGTCCTCTGACGTCAGTCGACCGGCTGGTCAGCTGACGCGCCTCCTCCCCGCATAAAGGTCCTGTCTGTGCACGCGCGCACGCGACAGGGCCACCCTATGTGCAGCTGACAAACCCGTTCTCGGCGTGCTAGACGCCCGAGACATGGGTATACTACCAGGCAGGGAGACGGAGGCAGCTGCGGTAGTAGCGCTGTCTACCGTAGCCGCCTGTCCAGAGTTCATTACACTAGCATTATTTACCTTTATCAGTTAGCCATTAAAAGGTATTACTTTTACAAGACTTTGTTTTTTTCTACCTACATATATTCTTTGGCTAACACGGTACAGAAACATTTTTATTACTTGATCTAAAAAATAATTGTAACAATCAAATAAATCCCAATCTGATAAAAATGAGAACAAGCAAGCACATACAGTGGGATGCCAAAGTTTGGGTAACCTTGTTAATCGACAGGATTTTCCTGTATAAATCGTTGCTTGTTACGATAAAAAATGTCAGTGAAATATATCATATAGGAGACACACAGAGTAATATTTGAGAAGTGAAATGACGTTTATTGGATTTACAAAAAGTGCACAATAATTGTTTAACCAGTTCGCATTCGGTCGTTTTTCGCTTCATGCATCCGAGCAATGTTCACCTCCCATTCATTAGCCTATAACTTTATTACTACTTATCACAATGAACTGATCTATATCTTGTTTTTTCCGCCACCAATTAGGCTTTCTTTGGGGGGTACATTTTACTAAGAGCCACTTTACTGTAAATGCATTTTAAAAGGAAGAATAAGAAAAAAACGGAAACAAATCATTATTTCTCACTTTTTGGCAATTATAGTTTTAAAATAATACATGCCTCCATAATTAAAACCCACGTATTGTATATGCCCATTTGTCCCGGTTATTACATCATTTAAATTATGTCCCTATCACAATGTATGGCGACAATATTTTATTTGGAAATAAAAGTGCATTTTTTCCGTTTTGCATTCATCACTATTTACAAGCTTATAATAAAAAAAAAAAAAAGAAATATTTCATCTTTACATAGATATTTAAAAAGTTTAGACCCTTAGGTAAATATTTGTGTTTTTTTTTTTTTTTATTGTAATGTTTTTTGTTTTTTTTTAATTAAACATTTTATGTGGGTATTTTTGGGAGGGTGGGATTGAAATTGTATTTTTTTTTGTAAATATGTGTATTTTTATTTTTATTTAACATTTAGATGTAGTTTACTTTTTGGCCACAAGATGGCAGCCATGAGTTGTTTACAGTGACGTCACTCTAAGCGTACCACGTACGCTTAGAGCGACATAGGAAGCAGAAAAAGCGTAGCTTCCGAGAGAAGCTGTCGCTTTTTCTGCGGGGGAGAGGAATCAGTGATCGGGCACCGTTGCCCGATTCACTGATTCACTGGCTAACAAACCGCCGGCCGGGAGCACGCGTGCACGCGCGCGATCGGCCGCGTGGACGCGCAGGAGCGCACATGGCTTCCTGGACGTGAGTTTCACGTCCAGGAATGTCAAATAGTTAAATAAAAATAGGCAGGTGCATAAATGTGGGCACTGTTGTCATTTTATTGATTCCAAAACCTTTAGAACTAATTATTGGAACTTGAATTGGCTTGGTAAGCTCAGTGACCCCTGACCTACATACACAGGTGATTCCAATTATGAGAAGGAGTATGTAAGGGAGTCAATTGTAAGTTTCCCTCCTCTTTTAATTTTCTCTGAAGAGTAGCAACATGGGGGTCTCAAAACCACTCTGAAATTACCTGAAGACAAAGATTGTTCACCATCATGGTTTAGCGGAAGGATTAATCATGTGAAACCTGTGTAATGGAGCGCACACACAGCCCAGAGTAGACGCAGGGGACAGCGTGCTTCTGAGCCCACAGCTATGCGCCACCAGAAGTGAAGAGACAAAGATTTATATCCAGGTCAAGGGTCAAGCAAGTCGCCGGGACACCGGCATGAATCTTCCACTAACGGCAGCAGACGGAGGGGGCAGGAGGAGGTCACAGTATGTAATTTTAACCCCCTACACACTGGATCTTTCTGTTTGTTCAGCTGTGGTATTCTTTAAGAACTGGCACGCATGTAAATGTATGAATATGTGAAGAAATGTTGCTTACCAGCTGTAGGTCTAGCTCTGGGTCAAGCGCCTCTGTAAGGGTCTGTGGTGGTCTCTCCGTGAAATATATTACCCTGCTGGCGCCAAACTAAACTCTGATCGTGGGCGGATACGTGTACCGGGAGCCGCGCACTATGACTACTTCCGGTAGCGCTGTAAGACGGGCAGCACAATGCGGCATTTAGGTTGCATCGCACTGAGTGATAGTATGGGCGGATGCGGAAAAAACGTTGCATCCGCTCCGAGGGTGATGCTGTGAATTATGGGCAGACGCATGCGCAGTGTATGTGTGAGGCTGCCGCCGCCATTTTACCATTGGCTGCAGTCCGTGATGATGTTTGAAGGGGCGATGTTGCTCCATAACAGAAAGGAAAAAATGCACTATAAATCAAAAATTAAATAAATAAATAGATATGTACCTAGCTTATAAGGGTAATGATTAAGATGTTATATATAATAATAATACGCTGGATTGTTCTTAATGGTATTTACACTCTGATGCTGCCATCTACTGGTGATTATAAAAATGACATGACAAGTTTATATAGCTACATAGGAAGACCTAATTTTGCATCAAAATTGTAATGCTTTCGGAACACTTTTTCTCTTAAAAAAGCGGCCATGAAAATTAGGAGGCTGTAAAAATTAAGATAAATGCCTCCAATCTTGGTTTTATAGTAATTGGATTGGATGGAAAATATCTCAAATTATGATATGCGCAATAGAATCTGCAGATTCCAATAAACAAGAATAAAAAATGAAAATTAAACATAAGAATAAAAACAGCAAGTATTTTATACACACTAAAATCACGTAACATATGACAAAATTTCACACAAAATAAGGGGAAGAATAAAAGAGAGTGGACCAGACAATTAGACCAAACAGTCTTGAAGCTAAAATAATTTTTCCAATGCTTCATTGAGGCCCTCTGGAACAAGGGTCCTCAGGATCTGTATCCAGAACATTTCTTTGTGTCTTACACCTCAACAATATTGGGTGCCTGTGCGGATTCTATGAGCGTGACGGTGAGGGATTGTGGGTACCCACTATGATGAGTGCTGAAATGTCTCGAGACACTGTGTAGAGGGTATTGTTTCAATATATGTCTTTTGTGTTGTCCTACTCTTTTGCGGACCAATTGGGTGGTGCGGCCTACATATTGTAGTTTACATGGGCAGGAAATGAGGTATATAACATTCCTTGATGTACATGTGATATGTTGTTTAATGCTAAATTCACTGTTGGTAGTATTGGACTGGAATTTGTGAGTGGTATTGATGAATTGGCAGACTGTGCAAAGCGCATGGTTTCAGGGGGCCGAGCCTGGGTTATCGGAATGGGTAATCTGGTTCCTATGGTGGTCAACAGGTCTGAGTTTGCTGGGTGCCAATAAGCTGCGCAAATTAGGAGCTCTTTTGAAAGTAAGCAGGGGATGTCTGGGTAATGATGATTTAAGGAAAGGATCTTGAGTCAGGATTTCCCACCTGTGTTGCAAGATAGAACTAATCTGTTTATTTTCATTTTATCTTGCAACACAGGTTGTCAGAAACGAAGGCGTTGTGCGCCGAAACGCGTAATGACGTCATCCGCATGTTGAGCATCGGCCACGCCCACCTCCCAGCGAGACGGAACCCAGGCCATCGGGACCCGCGCTGCTGGCCACAGTGCGTCATCCTCCACTGCTGAGGTTAAGCGGCTGGCTGCCCGCTGACATGTGAATTTTAGGTTAGGTAGTGAGTGACAGGGGACCCCAGGTTAGGTAGTGAGTGACAGGGACCCCCAGTTAGGCAGTGAGTGACAGGGACCCCCAGTTAGGAAGTGAGTGACAGGCGCTCCCCAGGTTAGGTAGTGAGTGACAGGTGCCCCCCAGGTTAGGCAGTGAGTGACAGGGACCCTCAGGTTAGGTAGTGAGTGACAGGCGCTCCCCAGGTTAGGTAGTGAGTGACAGGTGCCCCCCAGGTTAGGTAGTGAGTGACAGGGACCCCCAGTTAGGTAGTGAGTGACAGGTGCCCCCCAGGTTAGGTAGTGAGTGACAGGGACCCCCAGTTAGGTAGTGAGTGACAGGCGCCCCCCAGGTTAGGTTGTGAGTGACAGGGACCCCCAGTTAGGTAGTGAGTGACAGGTGCCCGCCAGGTTAGGTAGTGAGTGACAGGCGCCCCCAGGTTAGGTAGTGAGTGACAGGGACCCCCAGTTAGGTAGTGAGTGACTGGGACCCCCAGTTAGGTAGTGAGTGACAGGCGCCCCCCAGGTAAGGTTGTGAGTGACAGGAACCCCCAGTTAGGTAGTGAGTGACAGGGACCCCTAGGTTAGGTAGTGAGTTACAGGGACCCCCAGTTAGGCAGTGAGTGACAGGGACCCCCAGTTAGGTAGTGAGTGACAGGCGCTCCCCAGGTTAGATAGTGAGTGACAGGCGCCCCCCAGGTTAGGTAGTGAGTGACAGGGACCCCCAGGTTAGGTAGTGAGTGACAGGCGCTCCCCAGGTTAGGTTGTGAGTGACAGGGACCCCCAGTTAGGTAGTGAGTGACAGGCGCCCCCCAGGTTAGGTTGTGAGTGACAGGGACCCCCAGTTAGGTAGTGAGTGACAAGGACCCCAGTTAGGTAGTGAGTGACAGGCGCCCCCCAGTTAGGTAGTGAGTGACAGGCGCCCCCCAGGTTAGGTTGTGAGTGACAAGGACCCCAAGTTAGATAATGAGTGACAGGCGCCCCCCAGGTAAGGTTGTGAGTGACAGGGACCCCCAGTTAGTTAGTGAGTGACAGGGACCCCTAGCTTAGGTAGTGAGTTACAGACCCCCAGTTAGGCAGTGAGTGACAGGGACCCCTAGTTAGATAGTGAGTGACTGGCGCTCCCCAGGTTAGGTAGTGAGTGACAGGTGCCCCCCAGGTTAGGTAGTGAGTGACAGGGACCCCCAGGTTAGGTAGTGAGTGACAGGCGCTCCCCAGGTTAGGTTGTGAGTGACAGGGACCCCCAGTTAGGTAGTGAGTGACAGGCACCCCCCAGGTTAGGTTGTGAGTGACAGGGACCCCCAGTTAGGTAGTGAGTGACAGGGACCCCCAGTTAGGTAGTGAGTGACAGGCGCCCCCCAGTTAGGTAGTGAGTGACAGGCGCCCCCCAGGTTAGGTTGTGAGTGACAGGGACCCCCAGTTAGGTAGTGAGTGACAGGCGCCCGCCAGGTTAGGTAGTGAGTGATGAGCGCCCCCAGGTTAGGTAGTGAGTGACAGGGACCCCCAGTTAGGTAGTGAGTGACAGGCGCCCCCCAGGTTAGGTTGTGAGTGACAGAAATCCCCAGTTAGGTAGTGAGTGACAGGGACCCCAGGTTAGGTAGTGAGTGACAGGGACCCCCAGTTAGGTAGCGAGTGACAGGCGCCCCCCAGTTAGGTAGTGAGTGACAGGGACCCCCAGTTAGGTAGTGAGTGACAGGGATCCCCAGGTTAGGAAGTGAGTGACAGGGACCCCCAGTTAGGTAGAGAGTGACAGGCACCCCCAGGTTAGGTAGTGAGTGACAGGCGGCACCCCCTAGGGTAGGTTAGGCCCCCCTATCCCCGGGCCCGCTCAGGGACGTTTTTGGGATGCTGGAGGGGTCACAGCATGAGGAGAGAGCTTGGTGGCACGTCGGTGGGGAGGGGGGACGGGCCCCCCTCCCTCACCTCGGGCGCTCCCCTCCAGCATTGAATAGAGCGCATATGCAGGCGGCTGGCAGCAGCAGATACATACCTTCCGTGCGCTCCATGGATGCTCCTCTCTCTAGCTTCTGACGCGACTTCCTGTATAAACAGGAAGTCGCATCAGACACTAGAGGGAGAACCGTCCGCTGGAGCGCACGTAAGGTATGTATCTGCTGCTGCTGGCCGCCTGCATATGGGCTCTATTCAATGCTGGAAGGGAGCGCAGAGGGGAGAGCCCGAGGTGAGGGAGGGGGGGGGGGCGTCCCCCCTCCCCACCGTTGTGCCACCAAGCTCTCCCCTCATGCTGCGACCCCTCCAGCTCCTAGCAGGGCATCCTGCTGCGGTCCCCTTGTGACAGTAGGGCTCAGGCGGGCCCCATAGCAATGCTATGGTTGCTATGGCAATTGCTACGCCCCTGGATTGGAGTATTGCATTTTGAGAAAATTCAGTTGTTCATTCTCAGAATGCCCTCCAGTCTCTTGGTTTTAGGCCTTCCGTGGTTGCAGACACACAATCCCCGTATTGATTGGTGTTCTGGTCAGCTTACTAACTGGTCGACTCAGTGCAAAGAGAGATGTTTAAGGAAAATTCCACTACATAATGTTGAGATCTCGTCTGATTAATTGCCATGTCATTATGCATCATTCGCTGATGTTTTTTCTCCTCGGTCTGCGGATAAATTGCCCCCACACAGATCCTATGACTGCCCCATTGATTTATTGCCTGGTATTATGCCTTCCCGGGGACATTTATATAGTCTTTCTGGTCCTGAGAAGAAGGCTATGAAAGACTATATTAAAGAGAATCTGGAAAAAGGTTTTATTCGACCATCTACTTCTCCAGCTGGGGCAGGGTTTTTTTTTGTAGAAAAAAAAGATGGTGGACTACGTGCATGTATAGACTGCAGAAGTTTGAACAAGATCACTATAAAGAACAGATATCCACTTCCTCTTATTGTTGATCTGTTTTCTCAAGTGTCTGGGGCAGAAATCTTCAGTAAGTTAGACCCCGCCGGCGACCGAGAAAAATCTTCCGCATGGATGGGTCGACGGGAATCGACGGGAACGTCGGACGGAAATCGATCGTTCAGTCAGTGGTGTGCGCGGCAATTTCACAGCCGTTTCAATCACTGTGATCGAAACGGCTGTATATCAGCGGGAAAATCGTTAGGTTTATGGGCCCCTTTAGGCTGTGAAACGAGCTGGGCTGACACATGCTGAGGAATTACAGACACAGGCAGAGCTGTCTGCAGGAAGAAACAATCAGCCTCACAGCCTGTCACTCTTCAGTGGATGAGAGCTGCAGGGGGACAGAAGGTAAACACACAAATGATCTTTTGAGGTTCAAAAGGAAGGCTGTATACAGCCTGCTTGAGTATGGATGTATTTTCTATGTGTGGACATACTGTACATCAACCTACTTCCTGTTTTGGTGGCCATTTTGTTTGTTTATAAACAAACTTTTTAAAACTGTTTTTGACTACTTTTAATGCAGCGGGGAGTGAAATTGTGACAGAAGGGAATAGGAGATGTCCCCTAAAGCACTGGTATGTTTACTTTTGTGCGATTTTAACAATACAGATTCTCTTTAAGGCATTGCAACGTTTTTTGGATTTCGCTAATTACTATAGAAAATTCATTAAAAAATGTTTCCACTCTGGTGGCACCATTAACGGATCTCACAAAAAAAGGGGCCGATCCTTCTAACTGGCCATCTTCGGCCTGCAAGGCTTTTGCTTCTTTGAAAACAGCTTTTTGCTCAGCCCCCATCTTGATGCATCCCAATGTCGCATTACCGTTCTGTGTAGAAGTTGATGCCTCTGAAGTAGGAGTTGGGGCAGTTCTTTCTCAGTACTCAGGTCAGCCAGAACGTTTGCACCCTTGTGCTTTCTTTTCTAAAACATTTTTACCAGCAGAACATAATTATGATATAGGAAACAGGGAACTCTTGGCAGTTAAGATGGCTTTTGAGGAATGGAGGCATTGGTTGGAGGGCGCTGATCATCCTGTCATTGTGTACACTGATCATAAGAACCTTGAGTATGTGGAAAAAGCAAAGAGACGCAATCCCAGACAGGCTCGATGGGCACTATTTTTTTCACGTTTCAATAGAAATTGGACCAATCCAAATCAGTAGCACCTGCATTTTAATGGTCCAATTTCAGTCTGCTTACAAATTACAACAAAATGTACATGAAATCTGGAAAATTGCAATTATTGACCAATCTAAACCTGGGAACTTGCTCAAGAGAGTGTTGTGCTGCCATCTAGCTGCTAAAACAAAATCTTGCAGCCATTTACCTGAAGTTCTGTGAGGTTGTGTTCTACTTTCATCTAAGTGCTGAAATAAAATAATACAGCAAATTGCACACCGTGTTGTACATTTTTCATATACTTTAAATGTACTTTAATTCTTTTATTACACATACCGACATTCTTTTTGATAAATTAAATAAATTTTATGCATATTTTTAGGTGGAGAATGCCATTTAAATCAAATCAGGGATTTGAGGGCTCAGCCCGATTTGTATATTGGGAACAACCATAGACCACAATGTAATTTGCAGCAACCCACTGCAGAGTCAGTCGCCTCTGCATCATCGTGACCACTTCCGTGACGAGGGAGCGCACCGTGACTCGATGCGGGATGTGTGAAAGGAGACTGAGTCCTAAACATTTTGGTATGTGTTGCCATACTGGTTCTTAACTAATAAGAGACACATTCAAGCATTATTAGTAATGGGAAAATAATGTATGTTGCCTAACGTTTGCAGTAGAAAGTTATTTAACATTACAAAAACAGTCTCCAGATGTGGTGACTGAGAACTAATCCTTATTACTGATGAAACCAGCAGATGGAGCTCCATACATAGTTACATAGTTAGCTTGGTTGAAAAAAAGACTTTCATCAATCCAGTTCAAAACATACTGTTTATTGATTTTTTTTATAAAGTAGTATTAAATATTTATTTGGTTTAAAAATAAATGTCAAAAGCCTTAAAACTACTTTTTATTAGGGTAAACTAATAGAATGAAAAAATGAAGAAACAAAATAAAAATCTTAATACATTATCGGTCAGTGCTTGATCTTAAAGAGGATCTGTAACCTCAAAAAATCCCCTGGGGGGTACTCACCTCGGGTGGGGGAAGCCTCCGGATCCTAATGAGGCTTCCCACGCCGTCCTCTGTCCCACGGGGGTCTCGCTGCAGCCCTCCGTGCAGCCGTGACGTAATATTTACCTTCCTGGCTCCTGCGCAGGCGCTCTGACGGCTGTCGGCTCCGAACTACACGGAAATACCCGATCGCCGTCGGGTCTGCTCTGCTGCGCAGGCGCAAGTTTCCGGCGCCTGCGCAGTAGAGCGGACCCGACTGAGATCGGGTATTTCCGTGTAGTTCGGAGAGGAAAGCAGCCACAGCGCCCCCGCTGGAGCCAGCAAAGGTAAATATTGAACTGACAGTCGGCACAGTCGCCGGCTGTTCGGAGGGCTGCAGCGAGACCCCCGTGGGACAGAGGACGGCGTGGGAAGCCTCATTAGGATCCGGAGGCTTCCCCCACCCGAGGTGAGTACCCCCCAGGGGATGTTTTTCATGTTACAGAGTCTCTTTAAATCTGGTCGAAATCAGGGTTTCAATAAGTATCTAACAAAAACATATTTCCTTTCACTTCCTAGTATACATGTTTTGCAATATGTATATCCACAGGGATTGGGATCTCACGGGGGTGCAGCAATTAAAGGAGCAGAAAACTACATATACAGACAAGACAAGGCTGTACAATCGAGTATCAATAAGTCCCGACACAGACAAAGAATGTGAGTGGTATATGACTGGTTCACAGTGGAGAGCTGCCCATTGCCTCGTCAAAAGGGATATGAGGCATCAAAGGGCCGTATAACTACTAGAGGTATGCTGTATACAGTCTGCACTCATCCTCTCTGGTGTGTGTACACCGGGCCCTAGGCTGAACTCAAACTCTCACTCACATTAGACAGGCAGTAGGTGAGGTGGTGATACACCCCCTCAACCACATGCACACTCAACATGTTTCACACGTAAACTGGCTTCGTCAGGAGTACAATATACATATGTACACAGCGGTAATAAGTAAAACAAGAAAACCCCTCACCAAAATATACACAAAACTGCCAGCATGACAGACCTGTCAGAGCTGTGTGCTGCTTGGAGAGGCCAGACTTATATACTGCCCATTTTCAAACAAGTTATCAGCACCACCCACTGGGCGTGAATGCCCTGGACAGCCTCCTAATTAGCATAACCCATATGTCAGGGCTCATCTACTATTTAATATATCTATATGCATACGGAGGTGCTCCCCTACCTGTGTATCCAGCCAGCTCCAATCAGTCAGGATTGCTGAGCGTGTACCCAGTGTGCAAACAATGGTTTCCGGGTCGGGGATAGCAAGGCAGAAGTGCGTCACCACTATTAGCATCCTGTTTTCAGTATGCAGGTGGGTGCACTACCGCCCTGATGATCAGGCCCTGGCCAGAAACGGCCTGTGGAAGTGTGTCACCGCTATTAGCATTCTGTTGCCAGGATGCAGGCGGGCGCGCCAATGCTCATATACCTAGGTCACCGTGCGGGGATGAACTAGCGACAAGGGGTGTCCAATTGCCCAATAACTATCCCTCTCCAGTGTGCGTCACACATGAGCAAGGGGGAGGGAACAAGCAGGCATGGGTCGGTCACGCATCCTGTAACTAGGCAACAGTCCTCCATCCGATCGCTGTGGGGGCTGACGGTGGGGCTGCATAGATTCACTGCATACAATAAAAAGCTGGTGATGTGGCTGTGTGGGCTATGTATGTACCAACTCTGAAGTGGAGAGATTGCATTATACAAAACGGTGTGATTCTCATAGACTACCCACTATCAATGCATCTATCGCTATAGCAGTGGAAATACCCCCACACTCAGTTACACGTACAAAGGTGGGGGGACCAATGCACAGGTCCAGGCCAGGGAGTGGTGGGGAGGGATCTAAACATAGATAATCTGTAAGAATGGGTGTCCCTAACAATGTGAGGTGAAAAACATGAACCCACGTTCCATCTGCATATATCTAACTATACTGAAGTAGTCACCAACTGATCAAGACCTCAATATCACTAATCAAGGAAGGAGGCATATGCAAAGCCTTCATTTAAACCAGAGGGGGCCATGGAATTCAATCTACTACAATCCACTTTCTGGATGCTAGAAAAAAAGATACCATTACATGTTGGTGGGATGTGCTGAATGCTGATCTCGTATGTCTGGATACAGATATTTTCCTTGTATTACAAATATCACCAATGTGTTCAAGTATACGTGTCTGGAAGGCTCTGCTTGTCATGCCCACATACAATTTGTTACATTGGCATCTGGCCCTGTATATCACGGTTTAAGTATTGCAATTAATAAGCATAAGAGTTTTGCAATGTCTCATCCCATCTCTGTTGGAAAAGTTTTTGTCTGTGATACATTGACACATGCCTTGCACCTGTAGGTAGTGATGTTGTGAACATCAAATTTAAACATTTGCGAATGGGCAAACCGCCCAAATCACCATGTATGGGGGGCGGGTCGAACATGCCATGTGTTCGCCGGTGGGAAAACAGACGAAAAACTGATGTTCGCCAGGAACTGTCCGCTGGTGAACAGTTTGGGTCATCTCTACCTGTAGGTGCCCATAGGCTTTGTTGGTAACCACGATTTGGTGGACATGTGCATGTTTTCCCTATTTCAGTGCTGCATAAACTGTTGCCGCTTTATAAATACAATACATAAATACAAATAATCTATATATATAATAGAGTGAGTGCCTCAACCTTCAAGCAAGAAGAAGAAGTAGCGCCCTGCCCCCAGGGCCGGTCCAAGCAAGAAGAAGGGGATGGTCCAAGCAAGAATAAGTAGCGCCCTGCCCCCAGGGCCGGTCCAAGTAAGAAGAAGAAGAGTAGCAGTGGCTGAATAGAGTACTGGTTAAGGGCACTGCCTTTGATATGGGAGGCCAGGGTTCGAATCCTGGCTAGGGTCAGTACCTATTCAGTAAGGAGTTCAAGGCAAGACTGCCTAACACTGCAGGGTGGCCTCCTGAGCCCGTCCCAGTGGCTGCAGCTCTTGAGCGCTTTGAGTCCGACAGGAAAAAAGCGCTATATAAATGTTTGGATTTTTATTATTAAGTAGCGCCCTGCCCCCAGGGGCGGTCCTAGACTTGCCGCCGAGCTGGAGGGGGTCGAGGGCAGGAAGGGGGTATTGGGTGCAGCGGCAGGGAGTGGGGTCATACCCTCCCTCCCTCACCTGGGTTCCCCATCTGCGCTCCCCCTCTAGCTTAAGTTCAGCAGCAGCCGCTGCTATTACTAAGAGGCAGTGGGCGGGGATGACTCACCTCTTCCGCGCTCCAGCGTGCGTTCCACTGTCATCACTTCCTGCAATGCCGTCCACTTACAATACAGTGGGCGGCATTGCAGGAAGTGACGACAGTGGAACACATGCTGGAACGTGGAAGAGGTAAGTCATCCCCACCCGCTGCCTCTTAATAATAGCGGCGGTTGCTGCTGAGCTTAAGCTGGAGGGGAAGCGCACATGGGGGACCCAGGTGAGGGGGGGGGGGGGTACTGCTGAGCTTAAGCTGGAGGGGGAGTGCACATGGGGGACCCAGGTGAGGGAGGGGGGGTCCTGCTGAGCTTAAGCTGGAGGGGGAGCGCACATGTGGGACCCAGGTCCAAGCAAGAAGAAGAAGTAGCGCCCTGCCCCCAGGGCCGGTCCAAGCAAGAAGAAGAATAGCAGTGGCTGAATAGAGTACTGGTTAAGGGCACTGCCTTTGACATGGGAGGCCAGGGTTCGAATTCTGGCTAGGGTCAGTACCTATTCAGCAAGGAGTTCAAGGCAAGATTGCTTAACACTGCAGGGTGGCCTACTGAGTGTGTCCCAGTGGCTGCAGCTCTTGAGCGCTTTGAGTCTGACAGGAGAAAAGCGCTATATAAATGTTCGGATTTTTGTTATTATTAAGTAGCACCCTGCCCCCAGGGCAGAAAGTGACGACAGTGGAACGCACGCTGAAATGCGGAAGAGGTGAGTCATCCCCACCTGCTGCCTCTTAATAATAGCGGCGGCTGCTGCTGAGCTTAAGCTGGAGGGGGAGCGCATATGGGAGACCCAGGTGAGGGAGGGGTCCCCCTCCCTGCCGCTGTGCCCAATACCTCCTTCCTGCCCGCTACCCCCTTATGCAGCTTATGCTACACCGCAGGTCGGCTAGTAAAATAAATAATTTCTGAAATCAATGGGCATTTGTTCCTGTATATCATGCATTCAGTATCACAATTGGAGAAAGTTTTTCTCTGTGACACGTTGATACATGATTTTCACCTGCCGCACCTGTAGGTGCCCCATAGGCTTTAGAGGTAACTACGATCTGGTGGACATGTGCATGGTTTCTCTATTTCTGAAATCACTGTGTACCAGTATATGCCTCAAGTTGCTGGCCCCTCTGTACGTGACACTTGGGGATACTGGTAAGATCCTACACAGGCTTATTCTGATGTAGGATTGGCCAGTAACATTGCAAGATTGAAAAATCTTATGGGAATGTGCAGTGTACATGCCCACCATTTTCGGACCGGGGAAATTATCCCGTTTTTGGATCTGGTCTCTTGTTCAAGAGGGTTACTCGCTCCATCTCTCTTGTTTGTTTATATGCCCTATTGAGGATGAAATCAGGGAAACCTCTTCTACTGAATCTATTTCTTAAAGTGTCACTCTCTTGTTCGAAATCAAATTGGCTTAAGCAATTGAGTCCAGCTCTTACATATTGTCCCACTGGGATCCCTGCTTTCAGGGACCGTGGGTGGGCACTTTTTCAATGCAGTAGGGAATTTGTGGAGGTGGGCTTACGGTAAATATTAGTTGCCAAACCTCTTTCACCATTCATGGAGATTGTTTTATCTAGGAAATTGTTGGTCAATCTTGTAAGTGAAAAGCATGCCTATAGCATTGGTGTTGAGGCAGGTGATAAAATCAATGAACAAATCCCTAGGGCCATCCCACAGTATGAGTATGTCGTCTATGTAGCGACCCCAGAAGAGGACATGTGAGGTGTAGAAGAGCGAATCCTCACTGAAAACAATCTTGCCCTCCCACCAGCCCAGGAAGAGGTTGGCATAGGACGGGGCACAGGCTGTCCCCATTATACTTCCCCTGAGATGGTGGTAGAACGTGTTCTCGAATAGGAAGTAATTGTGGGTCAGGACATAGTGTAGGCTCTGTAGAAGAAAATCTGAGTGGGCCGCCATATGTGTATGTCTTGATTGTAGGAATTATTTGACTGCCTGGATGCCGAGGTCATGTCATATACTGCTATACAGTGCCTCAACATCCAGGCTAGCCAGAAGGGTCAATTTGGTGATCTGAATGTCCTGCAAACGACCTAGGGGGTACTAGGTATCTTGTATGTACGAGAGTAAAGCTTCAACAAAATGGCAGAGAAAACCATCAATGTAAATACTGAGTTTTCAGTCAGACAACCCCTTCCAGAGACAATTGGTCTCCCTGGTGGTGTGGACCTACACTTATGGATTTTGGGCAGTATATAAAATACTGCTATCAAAGGGTGTTTCAGAGTGCTTCTTGAGGATTGTAAAATTGACCAGCCTTCTCCAGACCCTTTTTGAGAAGGCATTCTAGCTCTTTTTGGAGCGCCTTTGTTGTATTGCTCCTCAATCTGCCATATTGTTCTGCATTTTTAACAGCTGTAAACATATGCTCCTGTACATACTGGTGTCTATGATCACCACCGTGCCCCCCCCCCCTTTTCTGTGGACTTGATGGTAATAGAATCATCATTTTGTGAACTACTCAGGGGCACCCTCTCACTGGTGAATGGTTTGCAAAAGGATGATGCTATTACCATCAAGTGTCTGGATAAGGGGGGCAAAGAGGTGGTTCCAAAGAGGGGCGTTGCAAAAAGAGCTTGAATGCCTTCTCATAGAGGGTCTGGAGAAGAGTGGTCTACACAAATACGATTTCGCAATCCTCAAGAAGCAGTCTGAAACCTCTTTGATGGCAGTATTTTATATACTGCCCAAAATCCATAAGGGTAGATCCCCACCACCAGGGAGACCAATTGTCTCTGGAAGGGGTTGTCTGACCGAAAAACTCAGTATTTACATTGATGGTGTTCTACGCCATTTTGTTGAAGATTTACCCTCCTACATACAAGATACCAAGGACCTCCTAGGTCATTTGCAGGACATTCAGCTTACCGAATCGACCCTTATGGCTAGCCTGGATGTTGAGGCACTGTATAGCAGTATACGACATTACCTCGGCATCCAAGCAGCCAAATAATTCTAACTATTCGAGAGGTACACAATCAAATTTCCTTCTACAGAGCCTACACAATGTTCTGATCCACAACTACTTCCTGTTCGAGAACATGGTCTACCACCAGCTCAAGGAAAGTGCGATGGGGAGGGCCTGTGCCCTGACCTATGCCAACCTTTTCCTGAGCTGGTGGGAGGACACAATTGTATTTAGTGAGGATTTGCTCTTCTACACCTCACATGTCCTCTTCTGCGGTCGCTACATAGACAACAAAATCATATTGTGGGATGGACCTAGGGATTTGTTCATTAATTTTGTCACCTGCCTCAACAACAACACTATAGGCATGCTTTTCACTTATGAGATTGATCTCCATTTATGGAGCTTTGGAAACTAAGATTTATTCTAAGCCCACCTCCACAAATTTCCTGCTGCATTGTAAAAGTGCCCACTTACGGACCCTGAAAGCAGGGATCCCAGTGGGACAATATCAAAAAGCTCGACACAACTGCTCATGTCAAATCAACTTCGAACGAGTAACACTTTAAGAAATAGATTCAGTAGAAGAGGTTTCCCTGATTTCATCCTTAGTAGGGCATATAAATGAGCAAAAGAGACGGAGCGAGTAACCCTCCTGAACAAGAGACCAGGCCCAAAAAGAAGGGATAGTACCCCCGGTTAGTGATGGGCTGAACATCAAATTTTGGGTTCACGAATTTCAAATCTGAATCTCCACAAAAATTTGTGACGAATCTGCAAATCTCCATAGACTTTAATGGCAGGCAAATGGCCACTGACTTTAGCGATTAATAGCAAAGCCCCCTTACGTGCTAGAAACACCACATTTTCAGGGTATGTGGATGGGGACAGTGGGTACAAAAAGGAAAAAATTCAAAAAGACCTTATAGTTTTTGAGAAAATTAACAAGGGGCCCTTCCCCACCACCCGTGCCTCAGGAGGAGGTGGGGGCGAAGATTACCTGGGGGGGGGTTCATGGTGGCATCTGGGAGTCCACTCAGATGCCTGCCCCCCCCCCCCCCCCAGGAGAAATGAGTATAGGGGTACAAAGTACCCCTTACCCATTTCCACAAAGGGTTAAATGAAATGAAAACACAACCACAAATAAAATCCTTTATTATTCTTCATTAACCAGAAATACGTACCTGTACCATTAAAAAAAGTTACCATGCCAATATCCTGGGGAAAAGTATCTGGCCAATATCCTCTATCTTGCAACCTTCTTGATACATTGATTAAAGATCTCCGCGCACCCGATGCCACCGCACACAGCTCTGCTATACTAACTATGCTAAGCTGCATCTTCCTCCGTGGCTTTCTGTTCTCCTCCCCGCACACCTGATAGGTGCTATCGGTGCTCCAGGGCGCCAGTGTAGGGGGAGGGGGCAATAGGTGCAGCGTGCGGGGAGTAGAGCGGAAAGCAATGGAGGGAAACGGAGGGAGATACAGCTCTGCTATACTTAGTATTGCATAGCTCAAAGCATCTTTGAATTTGGCTCCAAAGCTACCCATTATAGCAGAGCTGTGCGCGGTGAGTGGCAGTGTGTGGCGTCAGGTGTGCGTTTTTGATCTTCAGCTTCAATCAAGGTCGCAAGATGAGATGATATTGCCGTGGGACTTTTCTGAGGATATTGGCATGGGTACAGGTACGTATTTCTGGTTAATTTAGAATAATAAAGGACTTTTTTCGTTGTCATGTTTTTATTTCACTTAACCCTTTGTGGAAATAAGTAAGGGATACTATGTACCCCTATACCAATTTCTCCTGGGAGGGGGGGCAGGCATCTGGGGTACCCTTTTCCCAGATGACCCATCCCCCCGGGGTCATCACCCCACCTCCTCCTGGTGAACCAGGGCCAGGGCTCCACATTCTGGCTATCCCAGCTTGCATGGGGACAAGGGGTTAAAGAGGCTCGAGAGGGGGGACCCCACGTCTTTTTTTTTTTAAATTCTCACACTCAGATCCCAGGAAAGTTTGCATAATTTAATTTTATCAGTTAGCCAGTAAAAGGTATTAATTTTACAAGAATGTGTTTTTTTTCTACCTACATATACTGTGTTCTGTAATTTATTATGTAAGTAAATGTGTTTATTCTTCATTTAATTAATGCACTGTAAATTCATGTGAACTTTTTATTTCTTCCTCTAAGAGGCGCCACAGCACCTCAATTGACTGAGATTACAGGCGGTTATCTGAAACACTGTAAACGGAGACGCTGAGGGGATTGAAACATTGTGCACACTTTTCCTGCATGTGTAACTGCCTGGACGGCTGAATAAATAAGTACCGTATATTGTTCTGCTTACACTTGTATGCTGTTCCATCATGCAATACCATCAGGGAGGCATATGAATGGCCCCAAATTTATTCTGCAGAAGGACAACAACCACAAACATACGTCCAAAGTAATTAAGAACTATCTTTAGTGTAAAGAAGAAGAAGCCCTGGAAGTGATGGTATGGCCCCGACATAGCCCTGATCTCAACATCATCGAGTGTGTCTGGGATTACATGAAGAGACAGAAGTATGTGAGGAAGCCTACATCCACAGAAGATCTGTGGTTTATTTTCCAAGATGTTTGGAGCAATCGAACAGAACAGTGTAGCTAGAAGAATTGATGCTGTTTTGCAGGCAAAGGGTGGTCACACCGCATTTTGATTTGATTTACATTTCTCTTTTGTTTATTCACTGCATATTGTTGGTTGATGAAAATAAATGGTAGCAGGAAAAAAGGACACCGGCGGCTAGTGGACGGGTGCTGCCATAGACTCGAAAGCAATCATTGTTAAAATGGCAAAAAAAGCAGAAAAAAGGGTGCCCAATAAATATCGTTAACAACATTAGAATATTAAAGTTTTTGAAGAATGTTATAGTTTTAGAAGCTTGCAACATTACAGGTTTTGTCATATTATTTTGTTTACATGCACAGCTTTTATGTTATCAAAGATATTATTGTTTATAATATTTGTGTAAAACGGTGTTTCTGCAGGGTGAGTGGTTAGGGTTATGCACCACCAGGGGGGTTGGTTAGGCATCACCCAGGGGTGGTTAGGGTTAGGCAACACCAGTGGGGTAGTTAGGGTTAGGCACCACCGGAGGGGTAGTTAGGGTAAGGCATGACCAGGGGGGTGGTTTGTTTTAGGCACCACCAGGGGAGGGTTCTGTGTGAGAGTAGGGTTGGGTTGAGCTGTATTGTTGAATTACGTAATGATTTTTAACGTTAATATATTTTTGTTATCAACTCCTGTCTGGTTTAAAATGGTATTCATCGTTAGCCAATTTCGTTAACAATGTTTATCGTTATTAAGATTTTGTTATCCACCGCCGCCATTTCGTTTATCCAGCCAGGCACTTTTTTCCTGGTGCCTTTTTTTCAGGGTGCCGGCGGTTAGTGGACGAAAAGGGCGCCACCATAGATTCTAATGCAATTATCGTTAAAACGGCAAAAAAGCTGAAAAAAGGGTGCCTGATAAAGATCAATAACAACATTAGATCATTAAAGTTTTTGAAGCATGTTATTGTTTTAGAAGCTTGCAACATTATAGGTTTTGTCATATTATTTTGTTTGCATGTAAAGATTTTACATTATGAAAGATATTATCATTGATAATCTATGTGTAAAAGGGTGTTTCTGCAAGGGAAGTGGATAGGGTTAGGCATTACCAGGGGTGGTGATTAGGGTTAGGCATTACCCAGGGGGGGGGGGGGGTGGTTAGGGTTAGGCACCACCAGGGGGATGGAAGTTTTTGAAGTATATTATCGTTTCAAAAGCTTGCAATGTTATAGTTTTTGTCATATTATTTTGTTTGTATGTACAGAGTTTACGTTATCAAATATATTATCATTTCTATGTGTAAAAGGGTGTTTCTACAGGGGGAGTGGTTAGGGTTAGGCAACACTGGGGGGTGGTTACGGTTAGGCAACACCAGGGGGGTGGTTAGGGTTTAGGCACCATTGGGGTGGTTAGGGTTAGGCACCACTGGGCGGGGGGTGATGGTTAGGGTTAGGCACCACCAGGGGAGTGGTTAGTTTTAGGAACCACCAGGGAAGGGTTCTCTGTGAGAGTAGGGTTGAGTTAAGCTGTATTGTTGAATTACGTAACGATTTTTAAACGTTAATATATTTTCGTTATCAACTCCCGTCTGGTTCAAAACGGTATTTATAGTTAACCAATTTAATTAACGATGTTTATTGTTATTAAGATTTTGTTATCCAGCTGGGCCCTTTTTTCCTGGCACCCTTTTTCATGCACGCAAATAAATGATTAACACTTCCATTTTTGAAAGCATTATTTGTTTACAGCATTTTTTTCACACCTGCCTAAAACTTTTGCACAGTACTGTATATTAGTATGTTATACTGTATATACAGTAATACATACAGAATATAAGTTAACACAAACAATGATGCAAACCAGAGATCCAACACAAAGAACGAGCTGATGAAAAGCTTCTGAACTTTCTATTCATTGAAAGAATAGTTTTGGAGGTGAGCTGTGCATTAAACGTACATTAAGTGAACAATTTAGTATTGAGTTTAAAAGTGAATCTGAGGGGCTGTACGTGGAATAGGAGTGGCACTATTGCACATGGATAGGGAGCAAAGGAAGAGTTTACCTAAGGTAGGAAAAAATATAAATTCAGCTTTGGGCATATCAAATTGCCTGTAAGATCAGGTAGTTTATAAGCATCTGGCAAATGCTGATTGCTCACCTGGATACTGCCACACACCATTCAGATTTACAGATTTCAGCATAGAACGGTACAACAGAATGCAAATTCCAACTGCTGCCTCACTTACACCTCCACCATCCAACTTGTGCCTAGTCATGTTGATGTGAAACAATGGAAGCTTCTGTTGATCAATAAAATGAAAGAAGATGTTTACAGAATACTTTATTTGCAATAGAGCTTTATTAGGTATGATTTTTTTAATCAAATGTAATGTCCAATCTATTAAATTAATAAATACTTTATGCAGAACTTAATTCATCTTCTGAGGCAGTACAAAGTTCTTTCAATATGTGGAGAAAAGCTGTATATTTTTGCCACTTTCTGCTTAGCTTTTAACACAAATGAAAATGTATGATACAGTTTAAGTCACAAGCATCAGTATGTCATGTTAAGATTTATACTTAAAAAGACTGTGGAAAAAAGGGAGAAAATTGCTTACATATCATCACATAACACAGGTCTCTAATTTGTTACTTTGCAGTCTTGCACTTTTCTGTGGAATCCCAAAGAGACAGTGACTTCTTTATGTCTAATAAGAGGCCAGCTCTAAGGATGAAAGAAGGCACAATCGGTGAAACTGCACATTGTAATTTAAAACAACTTTCTCCACCCAAATTAAAATAAAGGGAAATAATGAACTCACATCTTTCATTTCATATACTTTAAAGACAACAGAAGCCACTGTACAACACTGTTTTTTTAACTTTATTCCTCAAGTACCCCACAGCATCACAATTTTACTGGCGGGCATATGCACAACCAGAAAACCACCTTTTTGCAATAATTAAGGGAGACCCAAGACAGAAATATCAGTGTTTATTAAAACATGGTGCACTACAACAAAAATATACACAAGTGAAATCACAGCAAGGTCCTGTTGATCTCAACACCAGTGATTGGTGCAGACACCCCCAGTGATTGGTGCAGACACAGGTCTTCACTAGCACACTCCACAAGGGATGATGGGCAGTGGCATAGCTAAGGAGCTGTGGGCCCCGATGCAAGTTTTACAATGGGGCCCCCCAAGCATTCTATACATAACAATATTTATGGCGCACTAAAACCTGCCAATGGCAAATACAGTGTCAGAGGTGTAAGAAGGGAATGGGGAGCAGTTTGTTAATGATTACCAATATTCAAAGTATCTATATAGAAGTGATTATTATGAGCACAGGACCAATAGAGAGCTAATACTGCAGTTGAGGGAGGGCCCCTTGGGGGCCCTCTGGCCCAAGGGCCCCGATGCGGTCGCAACCTCTGCAACCCCTATTGCTCTGGGTGACAGACTACTTTGCTGCCTGGTGTCCACCAGGTCACGACCCCCCAGTGCTGCTCCACCAGTAATAAGAAGAACAGGAGGGGAACAGGAGGGGTGAACCTTGCAACAAGGGAAGAAGAGCAGACTCGAAGAACAGGCCAGCATGAAGTGACAGGACAGGACTGACCGATGATCAACCTGATGGGTGAGAAAGCTGATTGAAGGCTGGACTGACAGGTAACTGGACTGACAGGACTAGCTAATGGCAGGACTGACCGGTGACAGGACAAAATGATACTGACAGGACTGGCTGATGACAGGATTAAAGTGAGACAGGAAATGTATGAGGCTGACAGCACTGACTGATAACAGGATTGGCAAGTGACAGGATTGGATGATATTGACAGGACTAGCTGATAACAGGATTGGCAAGTGACATTAATGAATTGATAGGTCTGATTGGATAGGACTGACTAGACAGACACAGACAGACACAGGACATTTATATTGCGCTTTTCTCCTGGTGGACTCAAAGCCCCAGAGTGGCAGCCACTATGACGAGCTCTAAAGCTGGAAGGTGGCGTGCATGCTGCTTTCAGAAGTCTTCCGTGATGGTGTCCTGAGAGGCCAGCGCTGTACCCCGAGACTGGTGGGCTTAACATGAACAACAGAAGCAAGAATCTATCTATATAAGCTAACTAATTAAACATCACACCAATATATACATATATATACAGTAAATACACAATCAATGCAGCACATGGATCAGCACAGCAGGCAAAGAACAAAGGTAAAGGCAGAATACTAGGGTCGGTAGCAGGAAATGGGGAGAGAACAGAAAAATAGATCATAACAATAACCAGGATCTAAAGTGCCTAAACACATATGCGTTCACACTCATACCACAATCATATAGCTGAATGTTCTGGCATTAACGTGTACCTAATCTGAGCGGGATATGGATGTCTCATTTTAACCACTTGGGGACCGCAGCGTTAACCCCCCTAAAGACCAGGCCCTTTTTTATGAAATTGGCCACTGCAGCTTTAAGGCCAAGCTACAGGGCCGTACAACTCAGCACACAAGTGATCCCCCCCCCCTCTTTTCTTACCACCAACAGAGCTCTCTGTTGGTGGGTTCTGATCGCTCCCCCAATGTTTATTTATTTTTTTATAAATATTTATATCTTTTATTTTTAAATAAAATATTGTTTTTTTTTACTATTTTTTCCCGCTTCCTCCCTCCTCCCACCAGCCAATCAGTGTGATCAGTGGATCACTCCGCACAGACAAAGGGGACAGCCGTGTGCAGATCGCAGCGCTGTACAAAGTAATTAGACGGCTGTGTCACCATCTAACAGTTTCCCAAGCGGCGATCACCGCTGGGAGACTGAAGGCTGCCTTCCAAGCAGGAGATGCACGTGCAGCCTGCGCGCGATCTCCTGCTAACCCCATAGACAGCCATTCACCGCCGTGGAGCAGTCCTGGGGCTGCCGCACTGCTCACGCCAATTGGCGTGGAGCAGTCGGCAATTAGTGAAACAATACCAGTTGCCTGGCAGTCCTGCTGATCTCTTTGGCTGCAGTAGTGACTGAATCACACACCTGAAACAAGCATGCAGCTAATCTAGTCTGACTTCAGTCAGAGCATCTGATCTGCATGCTTGTTGAGGGGCAGTGGCTAAAAGTATAAGAGACACAGGATCAGCAGGAGAGTCAGGACACTGGTATTATTTAAAAAGGAAGAATCCATATCCTTTTCAGTTTAGGTTCCCTTTAAACGACACCTGAGGTGAAAATGAACTAATGAAATAAACAATTGTTTCTATCCTCTTTCTCCTAAAAATGACTTTTTATGATATTCCACAGTTTTATTTAAATCTACTTTTTACGTTTTTACTCAATGACACATTCATTGAAGTATGCCAAAGCTAAAATCTATGAACTATTGATCCTTTTTATCTCTTTACTGCATTTTCTGCTAGGAAAGTGTTTTATAGTTGTAATTTCGTATCAGTGAGGGTCACACTGTAGTCTGACCTAGTCCTGACTCAGACAGGAAGTGCCACTTTCAGGCAGAGAAAGAAAAAAATGAACACAGCATAGTTATTTGTGTGCTAAGAACTGTTCATACACATGTCTATCTCATCATGTCACATGTCACCTCGGGTATCTTTAACTGTCACAGATTCGCCATAATTGCAATCACACGAAAATGCGCACGCAGGTGTGATTCAGAGTTACCCTTTATGCTGGGCATACATGGCCTCGATTATGCGCCGGATTGAGCCGCTGGCTCGATCCTGGCACATCCCCGCTAGTCCCCGCCGGCGCCTGGATCGATCTCCGCTCGTCCCCGCGGGCGCTCCTTATCTTCCACGCCATTCCCCGCTATTGTGCGCCCAAGGGGATCGAGCGGGGAATCTATCCGGAGGGTCATCGGACCTTTCGGATATTATCAATCGAGCCATCAGCGGCTCGATTGATTAGGAGCAAACGCTCCGTGTATGCCCAGCATCAGTTCCAGCCTAACTTAAAAACAAGAAATATTCTGTCAGTTCTAAAAAAACATCTCACTAAGTGCTCCATAGAAAAGGATTGTTTATATATTTTCCTCTGGAGAAGGAGGCAATAAAATTACCCCAAGCAGATTTTCCATTTTACTTCAAAGCAGGGCTGGATTTACCATAAGGCACTGTAGGCACGTGCCTACAGGCCACCTGATGATGGAAAGGAGGCTCACTCCCTTCGCCTAATGCCTACCTCCTTACCTATACAGAGTTCTGATAAGAGTGTAAATGAGAGGTTACTCACCCAGCTCTCGGCATTCCACTGACGAAATCTCCCTTCAGTCGGGGCACCTCTAGCTACCTAATACTGAAAATCCTCTAACTGCCTAATACTTGTGGGCACCTCTAGCTAATTAATATTGAGGGTACTTCCTGCTACCTAATACTAATCGTAAGGGGCACCTGTAGCTATGACAGGTGAGGGAGAATTGACAGCTGGGCCATCCAGTACACTTGCGGAGCAGTTCAGCAGGTGTTTGTAGGTTCATGGAGGGCAAAGTCTAGGGTGCCAGTACATCGGTGCCTATAGGCTCCTGTGATGTAAATCCAGGGCTGCTTCAAATACAGCCAACGAAGTTCAGATACACTCATAAATTCCTAGCTGACAAGAGCCACATTCTTTACCCTATCCCGTTAGGGGAAATTATTTTTCATTATATTATTTTTATTATATTATTATTTGGTACTTATCCGTTAGCCGGGCGCATCCGGCAGGTGGCACTAATTACTATTCCCCCTCCAGGCCGACATGGATAGTAGGGAAAGATGTAACTCTGGTGGAGTTTTGTCGCCACCTAGAGGATGCGCCCGGCTAACGGATAAGTACCTATTATTTTTTTAATTTTAATTCACCTTCGAATAAAATAATTGTCATTTTACTAAATGAATCAATTTTAGATACTGTAGATGCCAGGCACGTCAACATTTTCAGAGATGCCTTAGATTTGATTTGGGTGTGGCTGAACCACAAAGGGTGTTTCTAGCATCTTCCTGCACCAAGATCCAGTGTGCTCTGTACTGGAATATCTCAATATACCTGTTTTTAGACTCTGATTAAAGCAGAGAATTTTCTGCAGGTTGTTGTGATCAATTCACGCTGAGGTATGACCATTTCATATATTTCATATTCTTTCCTGCCTGACATGACAAAGGGTGGAGCAGGATCATATGGCAGACACTGCCCATCTCCCCATTCAACCTCCACTCTCCAGCGGAGAAAGGGGGAAATGGCTGCACACAGCCTGTGAGAGAGAGAAAGTCTTTCCCAGCCAGTATCTATATTCCATCATGGATCTGTGCTCACCATAATTGGACTTTATATCTTCTGTTTGGACTTACCATTGCAAAGGGCACAGTAACTTGATTTGCAACTCAGAAATTATAGTCAGTTATTTTTTACGTTTTATTCCTTTTATTTTTGATGTATCAATCTGTTTCAAGTGCTGTATTTTAGTGTATACATTATTTTATTTTTAAAATAAACGATTAAAAATTGTTTGTCTAAGCGCTTGTTCTGAAAACGCTGCAAATAACTCCTCGTCTCTTAAGGGAATAGTTACCATAACTGTTTTGTTATTACTATTGTTATGTTTTGCTATCTCTAGAAAGGTTGTTGAATTAACCCTTCCTACAGGATTTAGCTAGAGTTAGATTTGCAAAGCCGCACGCTTATTGCGAATTGGTAGCAGCGACCTGGTCTCTATATGAGATCACCGATTGTATGGATTGTACATACAATTGAAATTGGACTGTGTGTGGACTCACCAATCAATCCAAAAGGTTACTTTGCCTGAAGTGCTGAATGCCTTCAGGATTCCCTCAGGGTCTGAGGCTGAATGGTAAACTGTGGCAAAGGGTACAGGAACTGGAGGGTGACTTCGCATTTTGTCACATCAACTAGGTGCAGGTGGAGCCCTCAAAGGAACCTGAACACATGTACATGAAAAAATGTAAATAAACCTCTCCATAAGGGAGGTTCGTGATAGAGTGTGCCATTGGGAGGACAGGGATTGGCGTGATAGGCATTACTTACCTACAGGGGGGCTGCTTGTCTATGCCTCCATCCGTATACATATGGTTTGCCATCTTCTGTAGGGAGTGACCATAGTTTAAAGCTCCCGCGGTGGTATCATGTGCCTCCGACAACCACAATGCATGCTGGGAGATGTAGTCCATCAATGTGAGTATGTCTCCCTACCAGGCGATGTAGTCACACCTACGTAGCCCGTAGGTACACCTATGAGCTACATCTCCTGGCATGCATTGTGGCGGGCAGTAATGCCCAACACCCCCAGAAGCTTGAAGCTGCGGTCACTCCCTGGGGGACATTGATGAACCCCAAACGGAGGGGGAGCAGCCCCCTGTAGGCAAGAAAAGCCTTTCACCCCAACCCCACCCCACCAATGGCATGAACCTCCCTTATGAGGAGGTTCATTATATATTTTTTCATTAAGTGGTGAATGGACCCTTTAAGTAGCTTGACCACACCTGCAGGGTAATAAAAGAACAGAAGTTAAAATGGACCTGAACTCAGACCTCTTCTCTGCTGTAAAAGATACACAACAGCATAATAACCTTTAAACAAAAAACATGTATTTGTTACAGCGGATACAAATGTGCAGCAGAGGGCTCACGTCCCTGTTGCCATGGTGATGTGTATACAGTTGATCCTCCGGGCATCGGAAGTGTCAGACACGTCTTAAGCTTCTCTTGGGTTTCAGCAACATCAGCAATTTCCCTGAAAGCCAGACAGGAGAAATACTGACTAACAGCTTGTACAATTAGCTAGCTGACTTGGGTTGATTCACTTTGTAGGACGAGATCCCAGCACTTTGGCCCAATAGGCTGCCTGTCAAGTGACAGGCAGCCTATTGGTTCAATCAAAGTTTGGGGATCTCGCCCAACAAAGTCACTGGACCTGACAGTCCAGAGTGGGACAATTGGAGTAGCTGTTAGTTTTGTGGAGAGTGTGAGTAAGTTAGTAGTACGCGCTACAGCAGTAGTGTGCCTACTTTGAAAATTGTACTTGCGCTGCCACACTTATCTACGCTGCTTGAGCAGTGTAGCTTAGTTAATTAACCCCTAACTGTGAGCCAGATGTAGCCATCAAAAGAGCCACATGTGGCTCCCGAGCCATAGGTTCCCTACCCCTGAAGTACACCAACAGGCTTTTTATCTGTAATTTATCGGTGCTGTATACTGGTAAATGTTATTTGCATTCTGATAATTCTTTTTGTATAATCATAATGAAATGTTCATTTTTTTGAAGAGCGAGGATGCAGGGCATGCATTTTTCAGTCTAGCAGAGGCGGTGTATGCCTGTGCGATTAACCATTCAATTGCAGCATGTGTTTAGGGACACGCAGCCTTTCCCCCCACCTTTTCTTAACTTATGTTCATTTTTTTACCTTCATATTATTATATATAATTCCTTGGAAAAAAATCAAAGAAAACAAATTATCATTAAAAATCTGCATATTTGGAAGCAAGTACAAATTATTTTTTTTTGTTCCAAAGTCAAACCACACTTGCCAAAACGAATAACTTAGAAATTCAACAATTAGCATGGCAAAATCTTGTGTGTCCCTAAATTCTTCCATATAGGGACTTCAGTCCTTTATTATTCAGTGCAAGGGGGTATTGTCATTTTCTCCGTCAGTCTTGCAGCTAACAGTCTCCTGGAAGCAGGATTACTGATGTCAGCTTGCAATTTGGACTACAATAACAGGAAATCCTGAAGTGTTTACTCTGGAACGTTTGCCTGTGATGGGACATTCTCTTATTCCTCACTTCCTTGGTATTTCTGTTTCCTTTGATTAAAATACCCCAGGCAGGAACACTGAAGGAGTGAGATCAAATCAATGATTTCACAAAAAGAAAAATGGGATACTGTACTGTGGACAGGATATCGTAGAGGTGCGCACAGCGGTAGAGATCTGCAACCAGCAATGTCGGGATGCCAGGAACTGTAGTTTTATAAATTTGACATTACATAGCGATCGTTGCCCCCCCCCCCAAAAAAAGCAAAACAAAACAAAAATACACTTCTGACCAGTTTCACTTTTAAATTTCCTAGATGTCATCAGTTTATAGCTTTGTGTAACAATGCGGACGTTAAAATGTGTTTCATACTTTCTCCATTCAAGGCATTCCAGCATTAGAGAATTCATAAGATTATCATGCTATGAGTCATATATAAGCTGTGATAAAATGTGTGACAAGGCACTTCCTGCTTTGTTTTTCTTTGTGTGATAGATGGAATGGTCATTGCACCTAGGAAGCATCACTGCATTTGGCAAGCAGTTCCAGAGGCTATATTTGAATTTGGCTGTTGTGGCTTCTTATCGTCATGTCCTAGTGGAATCACTCATCAGGTTTTGCACCTGTTAAATACACAGGTGCATAAAACAACAACAAACTAGTCTGTAGATGGAGAGTGTGAGGAGAAAGACTGGCACTATAACTGCACCAGTCAGTGTAAATCTTTGATATCCCTGTGACAAAATGTTGATCGGATACCTCATTATCCTATTCGAGTTTGGTCGAATTCGGATAGTAAACGATCCGAATTCACTCGAAGTTCGATATTCGAGTTAATCGCATATCCGATTCGAACTCGGATATCCAACGTCACTATCCAAATCTGTATTCGAGTAAAATATTCGAGCTGGCCTTAAATAGCTTGTAAAACTTGTATTGGAGATCAATGATGCATGAAACCACCTTTTTTATGAAGAAAAACATCAAGTGATTATGTGGTGATGTAGTAGTTATAAAAAAGGTATCAAAAAAAGTAAATTAACTTCATGAAAAGTGTTTGCATGAGAAGGTGTGTCCAAAATGGTTGTAAGTTGGAAGTCTTCATTTACGTCGTCTTCTTCTTCTTCTATATCTTCTTCTTCTTCTATATCTTCTTCTTCTGACGTACATAAATCGCAGCCATGGCCGTTAGCAACGTCTGAATCTCACAAAATGTCTCATGCAGGTAGAAGACATATTGTTAGACTTGGACTCCAAAGATGGGTTCCATACATCTCTGCAAACCAGAGTTACAGGGGTGCAAAAGTAGTAAAATCCCCCATAGGCTTTCATTGGCTCCCTGTAAGATATGGACTGTGTGTTTTACTGCTTGCTTTTGTGGAGCAGGCATTGCACCAGTCTTAGAGCACATGTTTCTAAGACAAAATACTTCACTTCCTGCTAACTGACCTTAGGCGGAGATAAAGTTTAAATCTCCTGAAAAGCATTCTTTCAGCCAATGACACTAAGCTTTCTCAAGGAAGTGATGTATGGTGAGTGGGTGGAGTCAATGAGTATATGGTCTTTCAGCATGCGGCTTCTACTCTCTGTCTTCTGTGGTCTGCTGTTAGAGCTGTTTCACTTGAATGGGTAAGATCATGTAATGGTTCTGGGTGATGTGGGTTGTATTTACAGGACATATTGGGAAGCTGCATTCAGGTTACATATTAATGTATACATTGTGGGCATTGGTTTCTAAGCTTTATGTGTTTATATAGTTGGATTGCACTGTACATGTTGCTTTTTCTGGAATTCATCAATATCTGTACCTGTATCACAAATATCACATGCAATATAAACTTTATGAGATGCATTTCCATCAATTTGAGTGTTGTGTGGTTTCTGTACCTCTTAGGTAGACAGAGATGCTGTTCCATAAACTTGAGTGTTGTGGTTCTGTGTCTCTTAGCTGGAGAGAAAGTATTCACTTAGAAGGGGGAGAATTTTACCTGGGTTGCAGATCTGGGATCTGCTAAATCATCTTGTAGCTGCCTCAGATGAAATTGAGCTATCACTCCCTATTTCACTTTCCAAAATCTCACATCTTTTCAAAGGGCAATTGCTCAGCAGTGGCAAATTTTCTAGCATTGTAGGAACTGTTAGGGGGATCATAACTGGTGAGTTTCGGGCCCCTAGGCCGAAGAGGTCATAGCCTAGGGTCACAAAAACCTGTTTATTTGGGCAATTTCAATGGTGGTGATTCCGACGTACATAAATCGCAGCCATGGCCGTTAGCAACGTCTGAATCTCACGAAATGTCTCATGCAGGTAGAAGACATATTGTTAGACTTGGACTCCAAAGATGGGTTCCCTACATCTCTGCAAACCAGAGTTACAAGGGTGCAAAAATAGTAAAATCCCCCATAGGCTTTTATTGGCTCCCTATTTCACTATCCAAAATCGCACATTTTTTCAAAGGGCGATGGCTCAGCAGTTGCACATTTTCTACCATTGTAGGGACTCTTAGGGGGATCATGACTGGTGAGTTCTGCTACCGCTGAGCCATTGCCCTTTGAAATGTTGTGAGATTTTGGAACGTGAAATAGGAGACCCAATAAAAGCCTATGGGGGATTTTACCACTTTTGCACCCCTGTCGGCCGCTAGCCAATCGGAAGAGGCAGAGAGGAGAGGGGCGGTACAGCGGGAATGGAGGACGCCGCAACGTCATAGCTGGGGGCGGTGCTGGGCACAATGCATCAGCCACACTGCCCGCCGCCCCCTTTGCTCGCCGGAGTCTTCTTCTATGCCGCGCATCTGCACTGACTCTAGCCAGCACGGCCGAAGGAGGGGAGACCAGGAGGAGCCCCAGACACTGCCGCTGGAACTGGAGGGAGGTGAGTGGCACCTACACCTAAGTACTCTTTACCTGGCTAACTATACTGAAGCCATCTACACCTAACTACTCTATACCTGGCTAACTATACTGAAGGCACCCACACCTAACTACACTATACCTGGCTAACTATACTGAAGGCACCCACACCTAACTACACTATACCTGGCTAACTATACTGAAGGCCCCTATACCTATCTACCTATACTGAAGGCACGTATACCTAGCTACCTAAATGTTGGTAGATCTCCTGGGTTTGGCAAATTTTAAAGTAGCTCGCAAGCCGAAAAAGTGTGGGCACCCCTGCCCTAGGCTATGACCTCTTTGGCCTAGGGGCCCAAAACTCACCAGTCATGATCCCCCTAAGAGTCCCTACAATGCTAGAAAATTTGCCACTGCTGAGCCATAGCCCTTTGAAAAGATTTGAGATTTTTGAAAGTGAAATAGGGAGCCTAATGGAAGCCTATGTCAGAATTCAGCACTTTTGCACCCCTATAATTCTGGTTGGTTATCATCATCACCCGCCGACTTTAGCAGTTAATGGCAAAGGCCCCTTACATCCTAGCAACACCAAATTTGCAGGATATGTTAAAAAGATAGCAGGAAACAATATTTAACGGACTTCCTAGGCCACAATTGTGAAAAAAGTTAAATACCTTTTCATAATCCAGATCCATGGAGGACGCCATCCGCGCCCTCCCGTTCACTCCCCCATGGCTCCCGCAGTAATACCGGCCCCGGTCGGGCCCTGACCCTCCAAACGGGTCGGGTTCTCATTCCCTCCTCAATATGGCCGCCACAGATTGCCGCTGCTGTGCAGTCTGCATAGGCTCAATTGCGGCTGCGCAGCTTCAGGCCATCCTCCCGCCGTGTCATCAATATGCGTGTATACATCGGACGCATCGAGAGGAAGTGCTAGAGCTGCACAGCCGCAATCGCGTCTATGCGGACTGCGCAGCCGCGGCAATCTGTGGCGGCCATATTGAGGGGGGAATGAGTTGAGAACCCGACCCGTTCAGAGGGGTCGGGACTCGACCAGGGCCATTATTAGTGCTGGAGCCATGGCGGAATTAACGGGAGGGTGCGGATGGCGTCCTCAATGGATATGGATTATGAGAAGGTATTTAACTTTTTTTCACATTTGTGGCCTCGGAAGTCCTTTAAAAATGTTTTTATTTTTTTTATTTGCTGTGTGTGGGAAATCTGAAAAAAAAATGGCGTGGGGTCCCCCCTCCCGAGCCTCTGTAACCCCTTGTCCCCCATGCAGGCTGGGATAGCCAGAATGCGGAGCCCCGGCCGACTGGAGCTTCGCACCCTGAGCTATACCAGCCTGCATGGTCCATGGTATGGGGGGCTCCGGGGGGGGGGGGGGGGGCCAAGCCTTCCCCCCCCCCGGAGCACTTGTCCAATCCATGGACAAGGGGCTCTTCCCCACCTCCGGTGCCTCAGGAGGAGGTGGGGGTGACGACTCCCTGGGGGGGGTTCATGGTGGCATCTGGCATCTTTAAGAAGGGGACCCCAGATGCCAAGCCCCCTCCCAGGAGAAATGAGTATAGGGGTACGAAGTACCCCTTACCCATTTCCACAAAGGGTTAAATGGGTTAAATGAAATAAAAACACAACCACGAGAAAAGTATTTTATTATTCTAAATTAACCATAAATACTTACCTGTACCTTTAAAAAAGTTTTCCCACGCCAATATCCACGGTAAATGATCCAAGGAACTGTATCCTCTTATGTTGCGATCTTCAATTAAGTTGATTGAAGATCTCCGACGCCTCCCACATAGCAGAGAATGCGTCCTTTCGGACGCATAGCTGCCGGCTCCTGCTGTCTCTCCCCACCTCCTCACCTGTCACTCTCACCTAGCCTGGCACCCATGGGTGCACTGGGTGCCAGGCTAGGTGAGGGTGACAGGTGCAGGCAGGTGGGGAGAGACAGCAACGGAGCCGGCATCTTCACGTCCTGCTCAGGACGCATTCTCTGCTATACTAACGGTTCTTGAATCATCCGGATTTTTTTATGAATCGGTTCTTTTTTTTATGAATCGGCTCATTTAAAAAATTGATTTTCTCATAAAGTATAAGGTCTTTTTGAAAAAAAAAAAATCCTCTTGTCCCCACTATTCCACTTAACATTCCCAACAATTTTGGTGTTTCTACTATGTAAGGTGGACTTTGCTATTAATGCACTACTTGCACAGACAAAAAGCACTGGAGCAGTCTCTCAGTACAGTCAGTCAGTAAGTCACAAGCAGGACGAGTGAGGCAACATGGCGCCCGCTATTTATAGAGGGGGGCTTGGCCAGACTCCCCCTCTGTGATTGGCTGCAGTCAAAGGGCTGGGAGCCCTCTGATTCGCTTGTGAGGACTCGAGGTGACGTCACTCGCTGATAACGCTATCCGAGCTCCGTATTCGAGCTCGGATAGCTCAGATATCTCCGGATAGCTGATTGCTATCCGAATGCGCTCGGATAGCACAGCCTGGATAGCTAATACTATTCGAGCTCGGTATTCAAGCTCGAATAGTGAAAAAAGAGCTAGGATATCCGAGTATCTTGGATATCCTAGCTCGGATGAGCATCACTGTGACAAGGCACTTCCTGCTTCTTATTTTTGTGTGATAAATGGGATGTTCAATGCACCCAGGAATCATTACTGCATATGGTAAGCAGCTCCAGAGGTTACATTTGGATTTGACTGCTGTAGCTGCTGATCACCAGTTCCTGGGTGGAATTGCTCATTAGGTTTTGCACCTATAAAATACACAGGTGCATAAAATCACAACAGACTAATCTATAGGTGAAGAGTGAGGAGAAAGACTCCGCCAGTCAGTGCTATACTTTGAGTTGTGGTGCCTTAGCAAAATTAGCGGTGTGTAAGGTATCCAGGTGATCACCAGTTACCATTCAGATCCAATACCCCAATCTCCACCACAATCTTCACCTATAGCCAAGCCACAGAGGTAGAGGACAGAGGTGCAGTATACCACGACATACAAGTAAAACTTTTTTACACCAGCAGCTGGGGCATAGAGGTAAAGCTTCTGTCTTGTGAAAAAAACAATAATCTAGCTTGTTTAGATTTATTTAGCTGCCTTATAATTTCTCTGATTGATTGCTAAATACTGTATGAGAAACCTGTAGATATACAGCTCAAATGAACTGTTTAAAGTACCCCTGAATCGGTCAGTAAATAATATAATTTTCCCACTGTTTGATGTCCGGTGCTGTGACATACCTCCTAGCACCAACCCCCCCCCCCCCCCCCATCCCCCCTTCTGCTCAGCCGAAATCTTGGACTAGAGCAGAACGTTGATGATGGGTGGGGAGGAAGTGTCAGTATTCCCCCCCCCCCTTCTTCCAGTCCTTAGCTCCAACCCCTGCACCTCTCGTAGCTTACAGATCCAATCTCAGACTGCGCACAGCGTGCAGGGGAACTGTTCTGTGTGCAGGCTTGAGATAACTGAGTTCAGAACGATGGTGTATATTAGTACACTATCGCTCTGACCTCAATTATCACAAGTACGCTCCCCTGTGTGCTGTGTGCAGTCTGAGATCGGAACTGTAAGCTACAAGGTGCAGGAGGCGGAGCTGAGGATGGTCAGAGGGGAGGAAGTACTGACACTACCTCCCCCCATTATTGATGACTCTGTAGAGGGGACAGAGGGGGAGCGTCATGACGCATATGGATCCACGCCCTACCCTCCCCCGGTGACCTCACTGGGGCTCCCCTCCGGCGCGCATACTCAGCCATTTAATCAGTACCGCTCCACGTGCAGCGCTATATGGCGCCCAGGACCAAGACGTGGACTCCTTTTAGGTAAGCCTCTAACCCACTCAACTGGTGTGTATGGGCAGCGTTACCCTCCCTCCCCACCAGGGCCTCCTCATTATGTCTACTATCCCATATCGTTCCCCTGCGGCATCACCCTGTTTACCCAGGTAACTATATGTATGTTTTGCACTGACTAGGACTACTTCCTCCATCCTTCCCCCTTATATATTAAACTATCCCCATATATGCCTAGTAAGCGGGATCCCTGGACCCTGGGACTGAGGTTTTACTCCCCCATGTATTTTATCTTGCCTTTTAGCTTATAATATACAAACACGGATTGGATGGTCTATGAAAACACATAAGTGTATATGTAGATATACGTGGGTGGTGTGTATATATGTACCTATTTTTTGTGTGGGCACACACTTATGTCTATATGTATATATGCTATGCCCCCGAATGGTTTCAAAAAATGTTTTTAACCCTTCATCTATCATATATATATATATGTATATATTTATTATATGGTATTGGCCTTATGGATGTTATTTTGTTGTTTTTATATCTTTCGTTGTTTTTATAATTACACTATTGTTTAGTTGTATGTCTATCCTGATTGCTGCCATATTGTATTTAAAGGCACACCTATAGACCTGAGGAAGCGGCTCGGCCGCGAAACGCGTTGTTACTTGTGCCCCAATAAAACTTCAGAAACTTCAACTACTACTACTTGTGTGAGTTATACTACTCTAAGGTAGGAACCTAAGCATTTTGTCTAAACTAATACTAGAGTTAAAGCTATACGTCCACGGGCGCCTCCTACCCTTCTCCCAATTCATCCTACCCCTGCATAGGGGCATGCACGCTTGGAAGGCTCTTCCAGTGGCACTTTTTCTTTTTGGAGCTGCGACCAACCCCACTGCTAGAAGCAAGGCCGAGTGAGGACGGTACTTCCTCACATGCGATCAAAAGTGGTTGCGCATATATAGCAACCCAATTTTGTGAGTATATTTCTTCTTACTATAACATTTTCTGGTGTCCCTGCGATAATACACCAGATCAGGCTCCCGGTCTCTCTGTGCCTTTTTTGTCTTTTACAAGAACCTGCACTGATAGCAGATAAGCTGTTTACAAGATAGAAAAAAACTGTGTTAGGAGCTATTTCTGTCACACAAGCTCTGTTGAGAAATTGATGTTCCTATTACACAACTGATCAGGGGCACAACCAGTGTACAGGCGAGCCACGCCCCCGCTTGGGGCCTCACTCTAAGAGGGGGCCTCTCTCTGCTGCTGGGCCCCCCCCCCGGCCACGATCCTGGGTCCCCCTCCTGCCTGGTCGGCTAATATTGTCCACACTGCATATCAGCAGTGACACTCAAGCAGGCAGCGAGGCAATGCCCAATAATGATACTGTCTGCTGTGTACAGGAGGTGACATCTGTTTACTTCCTGTACACAGTAGACAGTACCGTTATTGGGCATTGCCTCGCTGCCTGCTTGAGTGTCACTGCTGATATGCGGTGTGGACAATATTAGCTGCCAGGCAGGAGGGGGACCCAGGATCTTACTAAGAGATGGACCAGGTGGCAGATTAGGTAAGGAAGGGGGGGGGGTGGAACTTACTGGCTACACATATTCCTTACTACCTAATATTGGCTATCTATACTGGGGCACCATATGTACCTGGCAACCTATACTGCAACTATAGCTCACTATACTGAGGGCAGCCAGTATATACCTGCTTACCTATACTGCACCTATAGCTCACTACCTATACTAGGGCACCGTATGTACCTGGCTACCTATACTGGGGCAGCAAACAAACACAGTCCACCAGCCTCAGGGATATGTAGTAATATGATATGTGGAGTCCTATTTAGGCAAGAGGTCCATCACTCCTCCAGAAACAGTCCAAAACAATCAATCGTGCCATACAGGACTCGACCCCAAAAACGGATATATATCCAAATTTGTATTTATTCCATAATGCGGAGTAACAACATAGAAAAAGCACAGGCCCTTTCTCAAGTGCTCATCTGATACCGTGAAGTATGGTGGATGGAACCAGTGGGGACTCAATCACCTGGTGGCCTGAATGAGGACTTTAGTCTCAGATGTTTCCTTTGACAGGTATTACTGCTCTTTTCCCTTGTAAGGGTTAACCTATGATGTAAGCATGTGCCCGCCCCCCAATTGTAGGGTGTGGTGTGTTTTTTGAGTCTATTTGTTTGATATTTTGGTATCAGGAGTTTGAGCACTTGAGAAAGGGCTGCTGCCCAAAACTTTGTGCTTTTTGTATGTTGTTACTCCGCATTATGGAATAAATACAAATTCGGATATATATCCGTTTCTGGGGTCAAGTCCTGTATGGCACGATTGATTATTTTACCTATACTGGAGCACCATATGTACTTGGCTACCTATACTGGGGCACCATATGTTCCTGGCTACCTATACTGGGGTGACATATGTACCTGGCTACCTATACTGGAGCACCATATGTACCTGGCTACCTATACTGGGGCACCATATGTACCTGGCTACCTATACTGGGGCACCATATGTACCTGGCTACCTATACTGCGGCACCATATGTACCTGGGTACCTATACTGTACCTATAGCTCACTAGCTATACTGAGGGCAGCCACATGCACCTGTCTACCTACCTATACTGCACTTATAGCTCACTACCTATACTGAAGGCAGCCACAAGTACCTGGCTATCTATACTGCAACACCTATAGCTTGCTACCTATACTGAGGGACTCACCTGTACCTGGCTACCTATACTGCAGCTATAGCTCATTACCTATACTGAGGGCACCACATGTACCTGGCAATCCTTTACTGCACCTATAGCTCATTACATATACTGAGGGCACCACACCACCTGGCAATCCTATACTGCAACACCTATAGCTTGTTACCTATACTGAGGGCACCACATTTAACTGGCTACCTATACTGCAGTACCTATAGCTCGCTACCTATACTGAGGGCACCACCTGTACCCTATCTCATATGTTGGGTGGCATGGTGGTATAGTGGTTATCGCTCTCGCCTTGCAGTGCTGGGTCCTAAGTTTGAATCCCAGCCAGATCAACATCTGCCAAGAGTTTGTATGTTCTCCCCATGTCTGCGTGGGTTTCCTCCGATAACTCCAGTTTCCTGCCACATCCCAAAAACATACAGATAAGTTACTTGGCTTACCCCTAAATTGGCCCTAGACTACAATACATACATTTCACTACATGATATAGACATATGACTATGGTAGGGACTAGATTGTGAGCCCCACTGAGGGACAGTTAGTGACAAGACAATATACTTTGTACAGCGCTGTGTAATGTGTCAGCGCTATATAAATACTTCAAATACATAAACCAGGGACTACCTGTATTTGGCTTCACCCACATCATTTTAGGTCACACCCATTTTTCACCGCGGCACGCCGCTTCTTTCATGGAGGGTGCCTCAAGTTATGGACTACTTGGGGTCACCAAAACCTTAGCTGCACTCCTGCAACTGATGATAGGGATATTGCATAGGATAATTCTTGCCATAATGCTCCTTTAATATAAGCCTTACAATCTTGTGAGAGAGTGGAACACCAGACCATAAGAAAGAGCTAGGATAGTAGGATTTGTTTTTTCTCTCCAAGATGGTCCACAGTTTTAGAATCATGAAATGGCTTTGATGTCAGGACTCCTCAAAGCTTCAGGAAATAGCACTTGCCTTAATATTTTTAGAACCTGGTTTGTAGATGATAATGATATTAAAATGAATAAAGAAGAGTGACCAACTTGCTTGATGTGAGTTAAGGCACTTGGTGCATTCAATATATTCAAGATTTGTATGGTCAGTAAAAACAGTAACTAGATGTTGCGCTCCCTCTAGCCAGTATCTCTATTCTTCAAAAGCTAGTTTGACCCCAACAGTTCATGATTAGGTACATCTTAATTCAACTAAACTGGAGAGAATTTACGAGAGAAATAGGCACCATGAAATTATGAAATTTCTCAGCATTACTTGAAAACTGTGACAGAACTGCTCGTACGGCAATCTCTGAAGCATCCTTCTACTGCATAAAAAGGGGCGCTGTACATCTGGGTGGATAAAATAAGAGCAGAGCAGAAGGCCTTCCTCTGAGTCTGAAAGGCCTGCACTGCCTGAGAAGGCCATTGAGCAAGGTTAGCAGTGCACCCTTACAAGTCAATTCAGTAAGAGGAATGGCCACATAGGTAAGGTTTTCAATGAATTTCCTATAAAAGTTTGCAAACCCCAGGAAGTGCTGTAACGCTTTGAGGTTAGGTGGCTTTGGCCAGTCCTTGACTGCAGCAACTTTGGCTGGCATAAATTATATAACCCAAAAAGGGAATCTGACTAGTCTCAAAAACATTTTTCCAGTATAGCATACAAAGAATTTTCTCTCAATTTCTGTTATACTAGCTGCTCATGCTTTCGATGCTCAGTGAAATTCTTTGAGAAAATTAAGATGCCATCAAGATAAACAACTACAAATTGTAGGAACTCTCTAAAAATGTCACTAAGTGGAATTCAATAAACATTTTTGTATTGATATATTGTGACTCAATTGAGTTTTATATTTTTGAGGGAGGTAAGTCCACCTGAACATCCCCCTCTTTTAGACGGTTTTTAAACGTTTTTATTCTACTCTGGCACCTCTGTACACCAAGCCTTGCTGAAATCTTGGGTCCACCCTCGGTGGAGGGGTGCTACCCCGTTTCCTATCTACAGAGAGCAACATCTTAAAAACCTGAGTGGGGTCACGTTGTAATACTCCCCGCCTATGGGTAACCCATGTTTGTGAGTATATCGAAATATTTTGCTTTTAACCACAACCAACTTAACAATACTACACCATCCTGAGTGTTAAATGCTGTCTTTTACTCATCGCCCAAAAGTATTCTAACTAAGTGATAAGCTCCTCTCAGGTCTAACTTAGAGCAGACTTTGGTTCCTACAACTCAGTCAAACAGATCATCGATCAAAGGGAGTGGGAGCTTCATTTTAACATTAATTTTGTTTAAACCCCAATAATCTATACATGGCCACAGACTTCCGTGCTTTTTCTCCAAAAAGAAAACCCCTGCCCCAGCAGGAGAAGTTGAAGGACTGATGAATCCCTTCTGCAATTTTTTAGTAAAATATTGTTTAATTGTCTGTCCCTCAGGCCTAGACAGATTATACAGTGGGATGCAAAAGTTTTGGCAACCTTGTTAATCGTCATGATTTTCTTGTATATCATTGGTTATGATAAAAATGTCAGTTAAATATATCATATAGGAGACACATACAGTGATATTTGAGAAGTGAAATGAAGTTTATTGGATTCAACTGAATGGTTGAATGATGCACAGTGACTCCATCTGCAGCAAGATGAGGTTGTAGGTCTTTGGTGCTGGTCTGTGGGTTGACTCTGACTGTTCTCACACTTTGTCGCTTCTGTCTATCTGAGATTTTTCTTGGTCTGCCACATTGAGCCTTAACTTGAACTGAGCCTGTGGTCTTCCATTTCCTCAATATGTTCCTAACTGTGGAAACAGGCAGCTGAATTATCTGAGACAGCTTTCTGTATCCTTCCCCTAAACCATGATGGTGAACAATCTTTGTCTTCAGGTCATTTGAGAGTTGTTTTGAGACCCCCATGTTGCTACTCTTCAGAGAACATTAAAAGAGGAGGGAAACTTACAATTGACCCCCTTAAATACTCTTTCTCATAATTGAATTCACCTGTGTATGTAGGTCAGGGGTCACTGAGCTTACCAAGCCAATTTGAGTTCCAATAATTACTTTAAAAGGGTTTTGAATCAATAAACTGACAACAGTGCCCACATTTATGCACCTGCCTAATTTTATTTAAACAATTATTGTCCACTTTCTGTAAATCATCCTCAACACTCACCCATCACATCGCCACACAGTAGATCAACCCCGGGCAATTTGGACAATTATAAGCCAGGACTTACATGTTACCAATTGACCAGCCATACCGCACCTGAAAAATAAATACAAGTAAAATAAAATTAGGCAGCTGCATACATTTTGTGCACCACACAAAAGAAATGAAATCAATATTAAATAGATCCTCCTTTTGCAGAAATTACAGCCTCTAAACTCTTCCTGTTGATTCCAATGAGAGTCTGGATTCTGGTTGAAGGTATTTGCCTCTCTGGTTGCCTCTTTACAAAACATCTCTAGTTCATTCAGGTTTGATGGCTTCTGAGTATGGACAGCTCTCTTTAACTCACAACACAGATTTTGAATTATATTCAGGTCTGGGGACTGAGATGGCCATTCCAGAATGTTGTACTTGTTCCTCTGCATGAATGCCTTAGTGGATTTTGAGCAGTGTGTAGGGTTGTTTTCTTGTTGAAAGATCCAGCTCCAGCGCAGCTTCAGCTTTATCACTGATTCCTGGACATTGGTTTCCAGAATATGCTGCTACTGAGTGGAATCCATGCATCCCTCAACTCTGACAAGATTCCCAGTTCCTGCACTGGCCACACAGCCCCACAGCATGATGGAACCACCACCATATTTTAATGTAGGTAGCAGATGTTTTTCTTGGAATGCTGTGTTGTTTTTCCTCCATGTATCCTTGTTCTGCCCAAATAACTCAATTTTAGTTTCATCAGTCCACAGCACCTTATTCCAAAATGAAGCTGGCTTGTCCAAATGTGCTTTAACATACGTCAAGCGGCTCTGTTTGTGCTATGAGCGGAGAAAAGGCTTCCTCTGCATCACTCTTGCATACAGAAACTCCTTGTGTAAAGTGCCCTGAATGGTTGAACGATGCACAGTGACTCCATCTGCAGCAAGATGATGTTCGTCGCTTCCATCTATCCGAGATTTTTCTGCCACTGGTCTGCCACTTCAAGCCTTAACTTGAACTGAGCCTGTGGTCTTCCATTTCCTCAATATGTTCCTAACTGTGGAAACAAACAGCTGAAATGTCTGAGACAGCTTTCTGTATCCTTCCCCTAAACCATGATGGTGAACAGTCTTTGGGCTTGATTCACAAAGCCGTGCTAACTGTTAGCACGCTGGTAAAAAGTCCATTATCAAGCCTAAACTCAGTTTAGGCGTGATAAAATAAAGTCGCGCGCAAAGTTTTGCTCGTAAAGTTTTACGCACGTAAAATGTCACGCGCGCAAAGTTTACGCGTGCGACGCCATTAAACTCTATGCGACGTTTCTCACGCACATTGTAATACCCATTACTGCATATACCTTCCTACCTGTTGTTCACAGTGCACCCACCTACCTATGTGAGTGCACGCAGTGTCACTGTGCCCGTCCACTACCTGTCTGTGTGTGACAGGTGCACATTGTAATACCCAGTACTGCATATACCTACCTACCGGTTGTTCACAGTGCACCCATCTAACAACGTGAGTTGAGCACACGCAGAGTCACTGTGCCTGTCCGCTACCTGTCTGTGTGTGTGTGTGACAGGTGCACATTGCAATACCCATTACTGCATATACCTACCTACCTGTTGTTCACAGTGCACCCACCCACCTACCTACGCGAGTTGAGCGCACGCAGGGTCACTGAGCCTGTCCGCTACCTCTCTGTGTGTGACAGGTGCACATTGTAATACCCATCACTGCATGTTGTGCTCAGTGCACCCACCTTATCACTGCATATACCTACCTGTTGTGTTCAGTGCACCCACCTACCTACGTGAGTGCACGCAGTGTGATATACCACTCCGTGAATACCTGTTAACTGCACCTGTGTGACTGCACATTGTATTAATCAAGTTAGTGCATACCTTTCACTTCATCCCTCCCATATGGACACAACGGACAAAACAGGCAGAGGTAGAGGCAGACCCAGAGGAAGGTCACCCGGCAGATCTGTGCGAGGTCATGTTGATGTGATTTTGTGCGGCCCTTGACCAAAGTACAGTGCTCAGAAGAAGGCACGTCCCATCAACTCCCAAGATTGTCAGGACGTGGTTGACTATTTAACACAGAACACCTCATCTTCCGCAGTCACCAGTGCTACTACAAGCACCGCATCCGTTGCATTTGACACTTCGCAGGAGTTAATTGGTGGGGAATTAACTGATTCAAAGCCATTATCGTTACAACCAGATGAAGGCGCTAAGCAAGTTACACCACCTCATATGTCTGAGTTAGGCAGCGACACTATGGACGTAACGTGTGAAGATGATGAAGTACCTGCTGTTGGTGCAGTTTTTGAGGTGTCTGAGGCAAGCGAAGCTGAGCAGGATGATTATGACGATGACGATGATACGGATCCCAAGTATGTTCTCAATAGAGAAGATGAACAGGGGGACAGTTCAGAGGGGGAGTCAGAGAGGAGTAGGAGGAGACGAGTTGCTGAAAGAAGCAGGGGGAGCTCGTCGTCAGAAACAGCTGGTGGCAGTATCCGGCGCCATGTATCGCCACCTATGGACAGCCAGCCAACATGCCCTTCAAGCTGACACCATAGTGTCATTACCCCAGGGGGGCTCAGCGGTTTCGACATTTTTTAATGTGTCTGCCTCAGATCAGACCAATGCCATCTGTTGTCTCTGCCTCCAAAAATTGAGCCGTGGAAAGGCCAACACTCACGTAGGGGCAAGTACCTTACAAAGGGACGTGGAGAAAAGGCACAAACTGCTATGGGAAGAGCACCTGAGCAAACGCAGCACACAAAAGAAAAGCCACCCTACTTCTCCTCTTCCTCCTTCAGGTGCAGCATTTTCAGCCGCTTTCTCCCTTGCACCTAGCCACCCTCCTCTGCCCTTGAGCGGTTCCTGCTCCTCTGCCCACAGCAGCCCGGTGTCCGTGAAGGAAATCCTTGAGCGGAAGAAGCCAATTTCTGCCAGTCACCCCCTTGCCCGGCGTCTGACAGCTGGCATGGCGGAACTGTTAGCTCGCCAGCTGTTACCATACCAGCAGGTGGACTCTGAGACCTTCCGTAAATTTGTGGCCATTGGGACACCGCAGTGGAAGATACCAGGACGCAATTATTTATCTAAAAAGGCGATACCCAAACTGTACTGTGAAGTTGAGAGGCAAGTGGTGTCATCTCTGGCACACAGTGTTGGGTCAAGGGTCCACCTGACCACGGATGCCTGGTCTGCCGAGCACATTCAGGGCCGCTACATTACTTACACAGCCCATTGGGTCAACCTGGTTAGTGATGCTCAAATACCCCTTTTCAAAATTCGAGTTAGGTCGAATTCGAATAGTAAATTATTCGAGGTCAGTCGAATATTCGAGTCGAATAATTTTTACTATTCGATTCGACCTCGGACTTCGAGCTCACTATTCGAGTCGGTATTCGAGCTCACTATTCGAGCTGACTATTCGAATTGGCCTTAAATAGCTTCCAACACTTGTTTTGAGGGTGAATGATGCAAGAAACATCTTTTTTTCCAAGTAACAACAGCAAGTGATTATGTGGGGATGTTCCTTTAAAAAAAAATGTGGAAAGAGAAGTTGTGTCCTTAATTTTGTTCAGTAGTGTTACTGTATATACTTGTTCTTCTTCTTCTTTATCTTTCTTCTTCTTCTTCTAGATCTTCTTCTTCTATATCTTCTTCTTCTTCTATATTGTCTTCTTCTTCTTCTTCTTCTTCTTCATCATCTTCTTCTTCTTCTTCATCATCTTCTTCTTCTTCTTCTTCATCATCTTCTTCTTCTTCTTCATCATCTTCTTCTTCATCTTCATCTTCTTCATCTTCTTCTTCTTCTTCATCTTCATCTTCTTCATCTTCTTCTTCTTCATCTTCTTCTTCTTCTTCTTCATCATCTTCTTCTTCTTCTTCTTCTTCTTCATCATCTTCTTCTTCTTCTTCATCTTCTTCTTCTTCATCTTCTTCATCATCTTCTTCATCTTCTTCTTCTTCTTCTTCTTCATCTTCTTCTTCTTCATCTTCTTCTTCTTCATCTTCTTCATCTTCTTCATCTTCTTCTTCTTTTTCATCTTCTTCTTCATCATCTTCTTCATCTTCTTCTTCATCTTCTTCTTCATCTTCATCTTCTCCTTCTTTTTCAATATCGTCTTCTTCTTCTTCACGTATTTCTCTTTTCAATTTTTTTTTAAAGAAATGCAGCTATTTTTGAGCGTAACAAATAGCTGGTGGGCGCACGCATGTTGGAAGCGCCATTGTATGTGCTCCCTGGCAGTGGAAACACAAAGACAGCAGGAGGTAAATTCAGCAGCAGGAGGAGGAGGATGAGTGTGTGGCAGCAGGCAGTCAATGAGGCAGGCAGCTCGCCGTGACATAATAGCCCTGGTACCTAGCGGTGATACCAGGGCTGTAAATAAACACAACAGGAGGTCCCAGACAGCGGTCGTGCAGCCCACATTGTGTCCAATACACAACTGGGACAACACAGTTTTCAACCCGGGCACCTCAGAAAAATTAAACCTTTTTTTTTTTTTTAATGGTTTGTTTGGTTTTGGTTTTGCAACCAATATAGCTATTGTTTGACGTAATAGCTGGTGGCAGAGTGGCAGCAGAAGGTAATTCTGTGTACCCTGGCAGTGGGAAACACAGACAGACAGCAACAGCAGCAGGAGGAATGGAGGAGTAATGTGAGCAGCTATTGTTTGACGTAATAGCTGGTGGCAGAGTGGCAGCAGAAGGTAAATCATCTGTGTAGTGTACCCTGGCAGTGGGAAACACAGACAGACAGCAGCAGCAGCAGCAGGAGGAGGTATGGAGGAGTAGTGTGAGTGTGGCAGCAGGTAGGCAGCGTGACATAATAGCCCTGGTACCTAGCGGTGATACCAGGGCTGTAAATAAACACAACAGGAGGTCCCAGACAGCGGTCGTGCAGCCCACATTGTGTCCAATACACAACTGGGACAACACAGTTTTCAACCCGGGCACCTCAGAAAAATTAAACCTTTTTTTTTTTAATGGTTTGTTTGGTTTTGGTTCTGCAACCAATATAGCTATTGTTTGACGTAATAGCTGGTGGCAGAGTGGCAGCAGAAGAAGGTAATTCTGTGTACCCTGGCAGTGGGAAACACAGACAGACAGCAGCAGCAGGAGGAGGAATGGAGGAGTAGGCGAGCAGCTATTGTTTGACGTAATAGCTGGTGGCAGAGTGGCAGCAGAAGAAGGTAAATCATCTGTGTACCCTGGCAGTGGGAAACACAGACAGACAGCAGCAGCAGCAGCAGCAGGAGGAGGTATGGAGGAGCAGTGTGAGTGTGGCAGCAGGTAGGCAGCGTGACATAATAGCCCTGGTACCTAGCGGTGATACCAGGGCTGTAAATAAACACAACAGGAGGTCCCAGACAGCGGTCGTGCAGCCCACATTGTGTCCAATACACAACTGGGACAACACAGTTTTCAACCCGGGCACCTCAGAAAAATTAAACCTTTTTTTTTTTTAATGGTTTGTTTGGTTTTGGTTTTGCAACCAATATAGCTATTGTTTGACGTAATAGCTGGTGGCAGAGTGGCAGCAGAAGAAGGTAATTCTGTGTACCCTGGCAGTGGGAAACACAGACAGACAGCAGCAGCAGGAGGAGGAATGGAGGAGTAGGCGAGCAGCTATTGTTTGACGTAATAGCTGGTGGCAGAGTGGCAGCAGAAGGTAAATCATCTGTGTACCCTGGCAGTGGGAAACACAGACAGACAGCAGCAGCAGCAGCAGCAGGAGGAGGTATGGAGGAGCAGTGTGAGTGTGGCAGCAGGTAGGCAGCGTGACATAATAGCCCTGGTACCTAGCGGTGATACCAGGGCTGTAAATAAACACAACAGGAGGTCCCAAACAGCGGTCGTGCAGCCCACATTGTGTCCAATACACAACTGGGACAACACAGTTTTCAACCCGGGCACCTCAGAAAAATTAAACCTTTTTTTTTTTAATGGTTTGTTTGGTTTTGGTTTTGCAACCAATATAGCTATTGTTTGACGTAATAGCTGGTGGCAGAGTGGCAGCAGAAGAAGGTAATTCTGTGTACCCTGGCAGTGGGAAACACAGACAGACAGCAGAAGGGCAGTACACAGCAGCCCACTGTAGGTGTAAAATGTGTGGCTGCAGGCGACGTAATAGTCAAAGTGAACCAGGCTGGCTTAGTGAGCAGGAGCCAGGAGGTGGTAAAGGGTGGTAAGGCACATTAACGATGGTTCCGGCAGCCAGTTCATGTCCCCCTCTCGCCGACAACAGGGGCCAGGAACTCGCTTTCCACCCACGCCTGGTTCATCTTGAGAAACGTCAGTCTGTCCACAGACTTGTGAGACAGACGTGAGCGTTTCTCGGTGACCACGCCACCAGCTGCACTGAAGCAGCGCTCGGACAGCACGCTGGAAGGGGGGCAGGACAGCACTTCCAGGGCGTACTGCGCCAGCTCGCTCCAGATCTCCATGCGCTTGACCCAATACTCCATGGGATCAACAGGGGCATCGCTGTCAAGCCCGCTGTACGACCCCATGTAGTCAGCCACCATGCGGGTCAGGCGCTGGCTGTGACCGGAGGAGGATGCTGCTGCATGCATCTCCTCTCTAGTCACTGCTGCCGGAGCCTCTACAGTCCTGTAGAGCTCGTGGCTGAGAGACAGCAGGTCTGTGGGGCGCTTGCTGCTGCTGGATGCAGGCACCTGCTGCTGCCTCTGTGCTGGCTGCTGGACAGTGGGGGTGGAAGGCTGGGGGAAGGCTTCCTCCAAGCGCTCAACAAGGGCCTGCTGCAAGCTCCTTATTTGTTGCGCTGGGTCTCCTCCTGCAGGCGGCAGGAACTGGCTCAACTTCCCCTTGAGGCGTGGGTCCAACATCATGCTGATCCAGATGTCCTCCCTCTGCTTCATCTGGATCACCCTGGGGTCCCTGCGCAGGCACGTCAGCATGTGCGCTGCCATTGGGAAGAGGCGGGCCACGTCTGCTGGCACATCGACGTCAGTGCTGTCCTCATCCTCCTCCTCTGCCGCCTCATCCTCTCTCCACCCCCGCACCAACTCAGCTGCGCTGTGCTGATCCCCCTCATCAGCAGCCAGGTCAGGGACCTCCACCAAGTCCTCCTCCTCCTCCCCCTCAGAGGTGGACTGCGCAGCTGGTTGCCGCTCCTGCTGGTCCAAGGCTGCCGCTCCCTGTTCCAGCAAAGCATCGAGGGCCCTGTTCAGCAGAGAAACCAGGGGCACCCACTCGCAGACCATAGCATGGTCCCTGCTCACCATGTTTGTGGCCTGCAGGAAGGGAGCCAGCACAAAGCACACCTGCTGCATGTGCCTCCAGTCATCATCGGGGACGATGGACGGGATGTTGCTGGTCTTGTCCCTTCTCTGAGCGGCGGAAACAGTGGCCAGGGCAAGGTACTGGTTGACAGCGTGCTTCTGTTCAACCAGACGCTCCAACATCGCCAGGGTGGAGTTCCAGCGAGTCGGAACGTCAAGGATCAGCCGATGGCGTGGCAGATCCAGCTCCTTTTGCACGTCTTCCAGGCTCGCACAGGCTGCAGCCGAGCGCCGGAAGTGACGCACAACATTCCTTGCCGTTTCCAGCAGTTCGCCCATCCCCTGGTAGGTGCGCAGGAACTTCTGCACCACCAGGTTCAGCACGTGGGCAAGACAGGGGATGTGGGTCAGGTTTCCCCTGTCTATTGCGGCAACCAGATTGGACCCATTGTCGGCCACCACCTCTCCGACTCTGAGGCCTCTGGGGGTCAGCCAAATCCTCTCCTGCTCCTGGAGTTTGGCCAACACATGGGTTGCCGTCAGCTTGGTCTTCCCAAGGCTGACCAAGTGCAGCAGCGCTTGGCAGTGGCGGGCCTTCACGCTGCTGCTGAGGCGGGGGGTTTGGCCAGGTGTGCCGGAGGATGGCAGAGGATCGGAGGAACCTGCTGCAGTTCCCCTGACCCTGCGGGGTGGCACCACCCACTGTGTTGCTGCTGCTGCTGTGCCCGCTGCTGCTCTCCCATCCTCACCCCCTTCCACCAAGCTGACCCAGTGGACAGTGAAGGACAGGTAGCGGCCTGTCCCGAAGCGGCTGCTCCAGGAGTCCATGGTGACGTGGACCCTTTCACCAACCGCGTGCTCCAGCCCTCGCTCCACATTGGCCATCACAAAGCAGTGCAGTGCAGGAATGGCCTTGCGGGCAAAGAAGTGTCTGCTGGGGAGCTGCCAGTCTGGGGCTGCGCAAGCAAGCAGCGCACGAATGTCGCTCCCCTCCTGCACGAGCGTGTACGGCAGGAGTTGGGAGCACATGGCCCGTGCCAGCAAGCCGTTCAGCTGCCGCACGCGACGGCTGCTGGGAGGCAGAGCCCTAACCACCCCCTGGAAGGACTCGCTCAAAAGGCTCTGGCGTGGCCTTTTGCTGACACGGGAATCAGCAGACACAGCAGAGGAGGCCACTGAGGACTGGCTGCCAGAACAGGCCTCAGTGTCGGCGGCAGGAGTTGCAGAGGGGGGAGGAGCAGTGCGTTTCCGCACTCCTGCTGGTGCTGCTGGAGGAGCAGGAGGGCGGGTGGCTGCTGTTGCTGCTGCTGCTGCTGAAGGCTGTGCAGTGATGGGTGTGGTGCCACTGCCAGCACCAGATGCCTTCAGCCTCTGGAACTCCTCATGCTGGTGGAAATGTTTAGTCGCAAGGTGGTTGATGAGCGAGCTGGTGCAGAACTTTAAGGGGTCTGCACCTCTGCTCAACTTCCGCTGACAGTGGTTGCAAGTGGCGTACTTGCTGTACACAGTGGGCATGGTGAAATATCGCCAGATTGGTGACTTAAACATCCCCCTACGGCATGGAAGCGCTGCTGCCTGTCTCCCTGTGGTGGTTGGGGGGGGGCTTGGGGGGCTTGGGTGCGGCTGGTGGTGGTACTGGCAGATGCTGCTGCTGCTGCTGCTGAGCCTGAGACACCAGCAGGCTGTGGGACCTGCCTACTGCTGCTGCCAATGCTTGCAATGATGCGCCTCCTTGCAAGGCCCACAAGAGCATCCTCCTCCTCCTCCTCAGAGCTGCTGAGGACGACATCCCCTGGAGGTGGTGGCACCCAGTCTCTGTCTGTCACCGGGTCATCATCATCCTCCCCCTCCTGAAACATGTCCTGCTGGGATGAGGACCCCCCAAACTCCTCTCCTGATGCATGGATGGGCTGCTTGACTGTCGCCACAGTCTTGCTGTCCAATCCCTCATCCCCCAAAGTGCCCATCAGCATCTCCTCCTCAAAATCGCCAACAACAGCAGACAATTGACTCATGATGCCTGGGGTCAAAAGACTGCTGAATGACAGGTCGCCAACTGACGGTGAACTGGCCTCCTCCCCAGGCCCTGCTGGGCGGCTGCTGCGAACAGGGGTGGTGGTGGTGGTGGTGGTGGTGGTGAGGGTGGAGGCCTCGGATGCAGAGCTGATGGCGGGCTGCTCATCCTCCGTCATGAGTTGCACCACAGTGTCTGCATCCTTTTCCTCAATGGGACGTTTCCGACCCGGCTGGAGGAAAATGGGAGCAGGTGCTACACGCTGCTGCTGCTGTGTCTCTGCAGCGTGAGTTGCAGATGCTCCTGCTGGGCGGCGCCCAAGGCGTCCACGGCCAGTGGCTATGGGAGGAATGTTAGCCACTGACGCTGCTGCTGCGGAACTGTGCATGGTGGCGCGCCCGCGGCCGCGGCTTGCCACAATGCTGCGCCCTCTCCTCCTGATTCCCTTGCTGCCCTTGCCCTTGCCCAAACCGCGCTGGCTGCCACTTCCAGACATCTTCAATGTTTTGGGCGTATAGACAAAAGTTTTTTAAAAGGGCGGGTGAAAAGTGGGGTACTTTAATGAGGTGAGTTGGTTGGTTGGTGAGGTGACTGAGTGAGTGTCCCCTAGTACAGTAAGTAAGTAGTAACAGTCAGGAAGTACAACTAGCAGTTACAATAATCAGTAGTAATCACAAGTAAATTTAGTGTGTGTACACTCAGACAGTGAGTGCACGCACGCAGGAGCTAGTAGCCTATGGACAGTGACTGAGTGTCCTAGACTCCTAGTACAGTAAGAGTAAGTAGTAACAGTAAGTAGAACTAACTAATTACAATAATCAATCAGCGATCAGAAGGAAATGGAGTGTGGGTGTGTGTACACTCAGACAGTGAGTGCACGCACGCAGGAGCTAGTAGCCTATGAACACAGTGACTGAGTGTCCTAGACTCCTAGTACAGTAAGAGTAAGTAGTAACAGTAAGTAGAACTAACTAATTACAATAATCAATCAGCGATCAGAAGGAAATGGAGTGTGGGTGTGTGTACACTCAGACAGTGAGTGCACGCACGCAGGAGCTAGTAGCCTATGAACACAGTGACTGAGTGTCCTAGACTCCTAGTACAGTAAGAGTAAGTAGTAACAGTAAGTAGAACTAACTAATTACAATAATCAATCAGCGATCAGAAGGAAATGGAGTGTGGGTGTGTGTACACTCAGACAGTGAGTGCACGCACGCAGGAGCTAGTAGCCTATGAACACAGTGACTGAGTGTCCTAGACTCCTAGTACAGTAAGAGTAAGTAGTAACAGTAAGTACAACTAACTAATTACGATAATCAATCAGCGATCAGAAGGAAATGGAGTGTGGGTGTGTGTACACTCAGACAGTGAGTGCACGCACGCAGGAGCTAGTAGCCTATGAACACAGTGACTGAGTGTCCTAGACTCCTAGTACAGTAAGAGTAAGTAGTAACACTAAGTAGAACTAACTAATTACAATAATCAATCAGCGATCAGAAGGAAATGGAGTGTGGGTGTGTGTACACTCAGACAGTGAGTGCACGCACGCAGGAGCTAGTAGCCTATGAACACAGTGACTGAGTGTCCTAGACTCCTAGTACAGTAAGAGTAAGTAGTAACACTAAGTAGAACTAACTAATTACAATAATCAATCAGCGATCAGAAGGAAATGGAGTGTGGGTGTGTGTACACTCAGACAGTGAGTGCACGCACGCAGGAGCTAGTAGCCTATGAACACAGTGACTGAGTGTCCTAGACTCCTAGTACAGTAAGAGTAAGTAGTAACACTAAGTAGAACTAACTAATTACAATAATCAATCAGCGATCAGAAGGAAATGGAGTGTGGGTGTGTGTACACTCAGACAGTGAGTGCACGCACGCAGGAGCTAGTAGCCTATGAACACAGTGACTGAGTGTCCTAGACTCCTAGTACAGTAAGAGTAAGTAGTAACAGTAAGTAGAACTAACTAATTACGATAATCAATCAGCGATCAGAAGGAAATAGAGTGTGGGTGGTGTGTGTACACTCAGACAGTGAGTGCACGCACGCAGGAGCTAGTAGCCTATGAACACAGTGACTTAGTGTCCTAGACTCCTAGTACAGTAAGAGTAAGTAGTAACAGTAAGTAGAACTAACTAATTACGATAATCAATCAGCGATCAGAAGGAAATAGAGTGTGGGTGGTGTGTGTACACTCAGACAGTGAGTGCACGCACGCAGGAGCTAGTAGCCTATGAACACAGTGACTTAGTGTCCTAGACTCCTAGTACAGTAAGAGTAAGTAGTAACACTAAGTAGAACTAACTAATTACAATAATCAATCAGCGATCAGAAGGAAATGGAGTGTGGGTGTGTGTACACTCAGACAGTGAGTGCACGCACGCAGGAGCTAGTAGCCTATGAACACAGTGACTGAGTGTCCTAGACTCCTAGTACAGTAAGAGTAAGTAGTAACAGTAAGTAGAACTAACTAATTACGATAATCAATCAGCGATCAGAAGGAAATGGAGTGTGGGTGTGTGTACACTCAGACAGTGAGTGCACGCACGCAGGAGCTAGTAGCCTATGAACACAGTGACTGAGTGTCCTAGACTCCTAGTACAGTAAGAGTAAGTAGTAACACTAAGTAGAACTAACTAATTACAGTAATCAATCAGCGATCAGAAGGAAATGGAGTGTGGGTGTGTGTACACTCAGACAGTGAGTGCACGCACGCAGGAGCTAGTAGCCTATGAACACAGTGACTGAGTGTCCTAGACTCCTAGTACAGTAAGAGTAAGTAGTAACACTAAGTAGAACTAACTAATTACGATAATCAATCAGCGATCAGAAGGAAATAGAGTGTGGGTGGTGTGTGTACACTCAGACAGTGAGTGCACGCACGCAGGAGCTAGTAGCCTATGAACACAGTGACTGAGTGTCCTAGACTCCTAGTACAGTAAGAGTAAGTAGTAACACTAAGTAGAACTAACTAATTACAATAATCAATCAGCGATCAGAAGGAAATGGAGTGTGGGTGTGTGTACACTCAGACAGTGAGTGCACGCACGCAGGAGCTAGTAGCCTATGAACACAGTGACTGAGTGTCCTAGACTCCTAGTACAGTAAGAGTAAGTAGTAACACTAAGTAGAACTAACTAATTACAATAATCAATCAGCGATCGGAAGGAAATGGAGTGTGGGTGTGTGTACACTCAGACAGTGAGTGCACGCACGCAGGAGCTAGTAGCCTATATGAACAGTGACAGTGAGTGTCCCTACGGGTACAGTAAGAGTAAGTAGTAAGTAAGTACAACTAACTAACAATAATCTATCAGTAATCAGAAGGAAATAGAGTGTGTGTACACACAGACAGTGAGTGAGTGCACACACGCAGGAGCTAGCTAGTAGCCTATAAACAGTGACAGTCAGTGAGTGTCCTACTCCTAGTACAGTATAACTACAATACTATTAGTAAAGGACAGCAGAAATACTGGTATAGATGAGAGAAATAAACAGAGGACAGCTGCCCACAGAGGCAAGGCCCCCCTGAGGCCTAAACCTGTAAGCTTGCAGCAGCTGCCTGTCTCTAATGTAACACACAAGCTACTAACTAAAATACAATGTCTAAATAACTAACAACAATATAGGTGTGTATAGGAGGTGTATGTGAGGAAAAACGCTAGGTAAATGACCACAATAGAGCTCTTGCTAAGCCAAAGCACAAAGGAGCAACTCTCTCTCTGTACAAGTCTCAGGCAAGCACGGAGAAACGTAACATGGCGGCCGCTATTTATAGGGTAGGGGCTGGCCAGGGTCCCCCTCTGTGATTGGCTGCCATCAGAGGGCCTGGGAGCCCTCTGATTGGCTCTAAGGACATCAATCTGGGCTATGACGCTATTCGAGCTCGGTACCGAGCTCGAATAGCGCCGGGTTGCTCGAATAGCTCGAATAGTGAATGGGCTATTCGAGTGTACTCGGATAGCCCATTCGAATAGCTCCAGCTATTCGGAGCTCGAATACCAAGCTCGAATAGTTGAAAAAGAGCTCGAATATTCGAGCTACTCGAATATTCGAGCTCTGCTGAGCACCACTGAACCTGGTGACCGATGGCAAGCAGGGAATACGTGGCTGTGCAGCGGACCAACTTGTGACACCTCCACGGCTTGCAGGCAGGCCTCCTGCCACCTCCTCTCCTCCTGCTACATCCTCTTCGCTGTCGTCCTCCTCCTCCTTGGCTGAGTGGCAGTTCAACTCTACTGGTGCTGCAATCTCCTCTCCAGCTACACAACTCCATCTCCCCAGGGCCTATGCTGCATGCCAGGTACGATGGTGTCATGCCATCTTAGACATGTCTTGCCTCAAAGCGGAGAGTCACACTGGAGCCGCTCTCCCGGCTGCTCTTAAAAAACAGGTGGATCAGTGGCTAACCCCGCCTCATCTGGAGAACGTGGTGTGTGACAACAGCAGCAATCTCCTTTCCGCTTTGAATTTGGGAAAGCTGACACATGTACCCTGCATGGCACATGTGCTGAATCTAGTCATTCAAAGATTTTTGTCAAAGTACCAAGGCTTAGAGGACGTCCTGAAGCAGGCCAGGAAGTTGTGTGGGCATTTCAGGCGGTCTTACACGGCCATGGCACGCTTTGCGGACATTCAGTGGAGAAACAAGTTGCCGGTGAGACGCTTGATATGTGATAGCCCGACTCGCTGGAATTCGACCCTGATCATGTTCTCTCGCCTGCTAGAACAGGAGAAAGCCGTCACCCAGTACCTCTACAATTTCAGTAGAAGGACACAACCAGGGGAGATTGGGATGTTCTGGCCCCTGAACTGGACACTGATGCGAAATGTATGCAGGCTCATGCAGCTGTTTGAGAAGGTGAACAACCTGGTGAGTCGCAGTGAAGGCACCATCAGCGTCCTGATCCCGTACGCTTACTTCCTGAGTGTGCCGTGCATAGAGTGGTGGATCAAGCTGTGGAGGAGCGTGAAGAGGAACAGTTATGGCAATAATAGTTGTGGGAGCAATTTTCATCAGAATCAGATGATTCCTCAACACCTGCGGCAGCACAGAGAGGGGAGGAGGAGGAAGAGTCGTGTGGGGAAGAGGAGTCAGACTCAGATGATGAGGAAGTGGTTTCTTTGGAGGAGGAGGCGGAGCAGAAGAACAACCGCAGCTGGCGTCGCAGGGGGCTTTTACTGCTCTTCGTTCCCGTGGTATTGTTCGTGGCTGGGGGGATGAGGAGGACTTACCTGATGTCACTGAGGAAGAGCAAAAGGAGATGGAGAGTACGTCTGGATCCAACTTTGTGCAGATGGCGTCTTTCATGCTGTTAAGCCTGTTGAGGGACCTGTCAGGAAACAGCCCCGCGGCAAGCCTGCAGATACAGTTCACGACTGCGGGTTTGACCAGATCGAGAGGGAAGCAGCCTTATTCAAGCTACAACAAGGCTGTCGCCCCTCAAAGCACTTCTCACTGCCACCACTAGCTGCTGCTAGACACTTCCACGATTCCCACTCTGCTGTCAAGTGATCTGCACGCAGTCTGCGTTTTCGTATTTGGGTCAGCTTTGCGCTTAGGCCAAACACGGGAACGCCACACACAAAATACAATCGTACAGTAGCAAGGCACAATCAGGCACTGAACTTTGTAACACAAGTTACACTGCAGACTCTCTCTAGGCTATGAGCATTGGCTTAGTACAGCAGAAGTCAAACTTATTAAATAAATATTTAATATTCCAGGAAAAAGTGGAACAGTGCAGACAAGAAGATTTACAAAAACAAGGTAAAAATTACAAAGGATAAAAGTTACAAAGATACACTACAAGACAGGTGGCAGAAATAAAATGGGGATAAACGTTACCAGCATATAGATCTGAGTGTTGTTTGCGAGGAGAACGCAGTTCTGGTCAGGAACCAGGATATTCCTAGCTAGGGTGGCCACTTGCAGAACCCCAAAAAGGAGGGCATCACACCCTGAAAAGGAGGACATCGTCCCGAGGACAGTGGCGCACAATAGTCCACATGGTGGAGGGCCAGCCGACCACAAAATGCAATCTTATTGGCAGCAGATTTCCCCACAAATACAATGAGAATTGGCAGCAGTCGATTTCCCCACAAATGCAATGAGAATTGGCAGTCGATTTCCCCACAAATGCAATGAGAATTGGCAGCAGTCGATTTCCCCACAAATGCAATCTAATTGGCAGGCTTGGCAGCAGATTTCCCCACAAATGCAATGAGAATTGGCAGCAGTCGATTTCCCAACAAATGCAATGAGAATTGGCAGCAGTCGATTTCCCCACAAATGCAATGAGAATTGGCAGCAGCAGATTTCCCCACAAATGCAATGAGAATTGGCAGCAGTCGATTTCCCCACAAATGCAATGAGAATTGGCAGCAGTCGATTTCCCCACAAATGCAATGAGAATTGGCAGCAGTCGATTTCCCCACAAATGCAATGAGAATTGGCAGCAGTTGATTTCCCCACAAATGCCATGAGAATTGGCAGCAGCAGATTTCCCCACAAATGCAATAAGAATTGGCAGCAGTCGATTTCCCCTCAAATGCCATGAGAATTGGCAGCAGCAGATTTCCCCACAAATGCCATGAGAATTGGCAGCAGCAGATTTCCCCACAGCACAGCAATTCATTCACTCACCTCCTGAGTCTCTGGGTCTGGGTGGAGGAGGGAGGCAGATATAGGCAGTGACTCTGCCTCTGGAGGAGGAGGTCGGGTCGGGCGGTGACGCCGCGGCAGCGGCACTCACACACTGCTGGGTCTTGCTCAGCCTGTGTTTCTCCTCTGGCGGCACTCGTCTCTGCTCGCTGGCTGCAGCTGCTCAGGGTGGGAAGGCTGTGCTAACCTCGGGCAAGTGGGCGATTGGCGCGGCGGCACTCGCTCAGTCAGTCAGGCTGGCTGCCTGCGGCTGCGTCATTGGCTCAGAACTTGCGTGAGGTCAGGTGGGGGCGGGGCTGCATTTTCCCCCTGCTCGGCGGTGCGCCGACGTCTACGTGTGACGTCTAGGGACGCCAGTCACGTCACTGTCCTTTGGGGAGCTGGGGAGCTGCCGGAGATCAGGCCGGGCGGTCCAAAAAGGAGGACATTTGGCTGTCCGTCCTGGCCTTGCGCCGGACGGAGGGCCAGGAGTCCAAAATCCGGACTGTCCGGCCTAAACCCGGACGAATGGCCACCCTAGTCCTAGCGTGTTGCTATCTCCAAAGAACTACCAGTTGTGACTATACTAGCTGATGTTTTATAGCAAAATGTGTGGCCTGGGGCCACTCAAATGTCCAGATCCAGGAATAATCCAATTTCCTCAGGCGTGACAGCACACCCTTGCTGGCTATGACATGCTACTTCAAAGCTTTTCCTGTTTATACACATACACTTCAAAACACTTCACACACTTCCAGCAGGTTGTCATATGTAAACTTCAAACATTCCTGTGTTAGCTTCCAACTGTTCAGACTCATTTAGTCTGGATTGTATATTGGCTTGTTTACATATACACAAAGTTCAAAGCAATGCAAGATCCAGGACAGAGTAGAGGATTGTTACCTAATTACCTGTATCCAGAGGAACTGAAAGCAAATGTAGTTTCATTGACATACAGACAATCGCATTAACAGTTTCTTTGAGCCAGGTGACAATAATACACATCTGAGACAGTATTTCACAGCAGATCAAAGGTAAGTACCTAACTGGCTATTAACTAATTAGCCATCTCCTAATTAGAGGCTAGGTAGACAGTCCCTAATTGAATGTCTAGGTTCATTTGCCTATCCAACGTAATTGATCTATTTAAATGCAGACAACGGTAGCTTTTCCTGCTGGCCCCTGAATGCAGAGTTAATTTACATTTACATAAGGAACTCACATTAGCAGCCCGGTGTCCAATTACCCTGAAGCCAGCTGGCTTTGAGCAGACTTACACATATGACTCAGGCAGAAAAGGTGAAAATATGGCTTCCACGAGATACAATATGGCTGCTATGTTCTGCATATTACCGTACATATCATCATCACCACATATATCCTCACAGGACCCACATATAAAAAAAACTCAAGGGGAATGAGCTGTACTGGGTGTCCACGCTACTTGACCCTCGGTATAGGGAAAAAGTGGCAGACATGTTACCAACTCACCAGAAGGCAGAAAGGATGCAGCACATGCAGAACAAGCTGGCAAGTATGCTTTACAATGCGTTTAAGGGTGATGTCACAGCACAATGCAATAAAGGTACCACTGCCAGTAATCCTCCTCCCATGTCCATGCAGGCAAGGACAGGACGCTCCAGCCTTCTCATGGTGATGTCGGACATGCGTACATTCTTTAGTCAAACGCCTTGCCTTAGCCCTTCCATGTCCACCCTCCACCAATGCATGGACCGGCAGGTAGCCGTCTACCTGGCCTTAAGTGTGGATGTAGACACTGTGAGCAGCGATGAACCCCTGGACTACTGGGTGCGCAGGCTTGACCTGTGGCCAGAGCTGTCCCAATTTGCCATCCAACTTCTGTCTTGCCCTGCCTCAAGCGTCCTGTCAGAAAGGACCTTCAGCGCAGCTGGAGGCATTGTCACTGAGAAGAGAAGTCACCTAAGTGTTCAGTACCTCACCTTTATCAAAATGAATGAGGCATGGATCCCGGAGGGCTACTGCCCGCCTGAAGACTAAGTCAGTCCACACACACAGCATCTCTGCCTGCACACCGTGTGACTGGCTGCCTGCCTCAAGACTAAGTCGCTCCCCACACAGCACCTCTGCCCGCTTGACTGCCTTCTCCTCCACCACCAACAGGGTCCAGGACTCCAGGTGGATTCCTGAATTTTTAAGGCCAAGCAGCGGCCGCTATAATGATTTTTCTGGTGCGTGTACATGCCTGCAAATTTTTCTGGCTGCACTGCGGCTGCAACAACAAAACAAAAGGCAAGTACATGTGCCCATTCCCCTTCATGATCATTACCTTGCCGTGGTGAAGGGGCTTGCGTATCACAATGAAGCAATGACCGACGGCTATATGAGTGTCTCTGGGGGTGGCACACCAAAGATATTAAGGTTGTTGCTTCATTGGGGACAGACCAAATTTGAACAGCTGGACAGTCACTGTTCTGTCATTCAGCTACCTCAGCCCGGCGACCATATAGGCTGGAAAGCCACTATCACCTGCACTCTCGTCCAGTCCAGCACGGCCATCACTACACAGACAGCTGTTTGCAGTCACTGCATACCTTTCACTGCATCTTTGACTGCACATTGTATTATACCTGGCAGTCAGTGCATACCTTTCACTTGAATGGATGGCAGACTTGGCCTCCATAACAGATTCTCTTTAAAGGTAGTAAAGTCTATCTGTGTGAGGGGCGTGGCCTGACCATGGAGTGAGGACAACGTGCAGCGCTTGAGCTCCGTTTAATCCCTCGACTCCTGCCATTATCCTGCACTCGTCTGCTCCTTCTCCGCGGCGATTCACCTCCTCAGACCTTCCTCTGATGTCCGGCTCCATGATGCCTACAAAAAAAGGCGAATCCAAGCTCCCCTCGATGACTGTGCGGCTAGCTCAATACGCGCATAATGGAGGCCAAGATGGCGCCGGCTCCTCCTACACAGCTATCACGCAGCAGCCAGATATGCTTCAGCCATCCCTGGATGACACGCTGCCGCTGGACTTGGTGAGTGAGAAGATGCCCAACAGCCCTGAGCTCACACATGTCCCTCCTAAAGAGCAAAGAGACCGCTCAAGACCCAAATGTAAAGCTGATCCCCCTGGGCAAGCAGGTATGGCGAAGGACAGTACCACTATGGAGGACGAACCCTCCAGACTACAACTTCTGGAGGCCATTACTGATTTGAAAGCCTCAATTACGGGGAGACTAGACACTATACAGGTAGAACTTTACTATGTTAAAGGGGATATGCAGAAATTGAAAGATAGATCGGTGGAAGCTGAAAAACGCATAAGTAACCTAGAGGATGATGATAGGCCCTTAAGATCTGATTTCAACTACTATAGCAATATCTCTGATGGTCACTCCTCAAAACTATCTGATCTTGAAAACCACTCGAGAAGGAATAATCTTAGATTTGTTGGATTTCCTGAAAAGGCTGAGGGCTCAGAGGCAGAAGTGTTCATTGAAAAATGGCTTATTGATTCACTCCCTGATTTTTCTCCCTCATGTGCTTTCTCTGTTGAAAGGGCACATAGAATCCCTGGGGGTGCGTCGAAGCCTGGTATGCCACCTCGCCCTTTGATTGCAAAATTCCTGAACTTTCGTGATAAAAACTCTATCCTAAGAGCGGCTAGGATCCATGCGGCTCCTTTAATGATACCTCAATTCACATTTATCAGGATTTCTCCGTGGACGTTCAAAAGCAACGGTTAGCTTTCTCTGAAATCAAAAAACGTCCTACGTGACAAACAAATTAACTAAAGTATGATCTTTCCATCTAAGCTGCGTGTTGTTCACTAAGAGAAAACTTTGTTTTTTGCAACTCCACGTGAAGCAGCATCCTGGCTGGAATCTATAGGATCCAACATGGCGGCCAGGTCTCCGCGTAACAACAACAGACCTCATTAGCTTTCTTCGTCTGTAATAAGATGTGGCAATAGTATCCACTCTGTTATACCTATGCATCTCTAAGTGACTTCCCATGTGTTTCACTAACTTGGGATCTGCGTCTCTAAGGCCTCACTAATTATTGCGTCATTCGTTCCTCTCTCTACAGATGGCGACATTACAAGCCCCTTTAGTCATTTTACTGCCTAGAAATGTTACCGTTTTTATGGACTAGGTATCTTGACCCAGGTTGATACCTTTCTAATGCCTCATAAAATTATGGGGCACTGATCTCTCTGGATTTTGTTTGTCCTTTGCAGTCATGTCGCTTTTTCAGAGTAATGTCTTGTGTGACGTGTCCTTTCTCCTCAATATTCTCCGAAGTTATGTGAAGAGATCAATGATGGCCTATATTTTATATGTTTAACCTCTTCCTTCCTGCAGCCTAGGTGGACTATGACTTGTTTAATGTTTATGTGAAGAAGCGCGGAAGAGCCGCCGCCATGAGTCAGCGGGAGGCGGCTCTTTCAGCGCATGGTGGGGCAGAGCACGGAGAGGCAGCCGCCTCCTCTCAGTGTGAGGCGGCTGTCTCCGTGCAAGGCATGGCGGAGCGCGGAGAAACCGCCGCGTTGGACGTGGCGGTTAGCGCGCATGGCCCCATGTTGGAGACACCGCAGAGCGGTGCTGGTGTGGCTGGGACATGTAGTTCCTCTAGCTTTAGAGTGACGCGCGCGCGCACACTCAGGCAGGGTTTATATGACAGCCAGAAGTGAGTCAGTTGACCAGGCTGGTCAGCTGACTCTGGCTCCACTCTTCATTGGTCCAGCACTTAGGGTGGTGCTGGAGAGATGCCTGTGCATATATACTGCTGGCCGTTCAGTTGCTGGTTGTCTGGCGTTGCGAACACATACGTGGGAGCACTCAGACCTGTAGTCAGATCCTTAAGTGTGCCGGGACCAGCTGGAGCTGTAATCCTACACTTAGCTAGATTCTGTTGATAGATTAAAGTACTAGTTTGATTGTGATTATCTGTTATGACCTTTTGCCTGCCTGACTATCCTCCTGAACTCTGATCTTGTACCTTGCCATTCTGATACTCTGTTGCCGAACCTCGGCTCGTCCTTAGACTCTGCTTCTGCCTTTCGATTTTGTACCTCGATATTTCGGATACTCTGTTGCCGACCCCTGCCTGTACTATAGACTCCGCCTCTGCCTTCTGAATCTGTACTTTATCTGTCTGCGTGTTAACGACCTGGCTTGTCCGACCTCGAGAACCGACCTCACTATTGGAGGCGGTTCCCAGTCCTGTTAGTGACACTTCCTCCTGAGTGTCACTTTCACAGAATCCTTCTTACTCTTGACCTGACTCTCGACCCGCCTTGGAGAGTTCAGGTCTTCGGAAGGAATCTGTGCACTGCACTGAGGCCTTGTCCTCTAAGTGTTACTGTTACACCAAACACTACACTCTACTCAGGTGAACTAGAGGTTAGCTGGTATATCGGATTATCGGTGATACTGCAGATCACTTACAATCTGGTATATATCTGCATTCCCAGTAATACTGCAGATCACCGCTAGTCAGATCCTCTCTGTGCTTCACCGATCGTTACAGAACGCCAGACCATAAACAAAATGGACCCACGCACTGGTCCTCTGGGGGAACTTGCCACTTCAGTGGATAATGTCAATCGAGTGCTGGGTGAACACAAAGCATTGATTGAGGCCCTGTCAGGGTCTGTACGAACCCTCCAGACATCAGTGGATGAGGTGCGGTCCGCTTCTAGCATGGACATACGTATGCCCGTACCCAAGAAGTTCTCAGGCCACAGATCTGACTTCCGCAATTTTAGGAGTAGAGTGTTATCATATTTTGAATTGAGACCCCGATCCTCTGGTACTGAGGCCCATGTTCATCAAAACTTTACTGGCCGGTGACTCTCAGACCTGGGCATATAACCTGCCTCCTAGGGACACAGCTCTGACCTCGGTAGAGGAATTCTTTAAAGCCATGGCAGTAATTTACGACGACCCAGACCTTGCTGCGACCTCTGAGCGGAAGCTCAAGCTTTTACGGCAAAGCAAGGGTCCAGTCGAATCTCCGAAACTCCCACTATGGAACAACCCCTCTCTCCCTCATTTCTTTATGATACCGGATCTGATTATTTGGATCCAAAAAGGAATAACGCACCTGGAACATATAATCACATCCAGAGGACTGACCGAATTCAACTCCCTTAAAACAACATTTTCGCTGCCCAATAATTACTTTTTCAGATACTTTCAGCTGAGGCATGCGTTTGCGGCGCAGTTTGGTCGGGAGGCTGTTAAATTGACCCCCACTGACATAGAAGAAGTGATTTGTAATGAAAACCTCTCTAAAGCTGTTTCGAATATCTACCGAAACATAATTCTGATCACTGAACCACACATAACTGGGTACAAACACCCCTAGCTTAAACTCATGCCAAATCTGGATGATGAGGATTGGGAGGACGTCTGGAACAGACCCTTCGAATATCTAATCTCTACTAAAGACAGACTAATACAGTTCAAAATTTTTCATCGGGCATATTTAACCCTGGCAAAAATACTTAAATTTGACCGTACGAGCCCCGGCCTCTGCTGGAGGTGTGGCGCTGCCTCGGCTGATTTCGATCACATTTTTTGGGAGTGTCCTGAGATAGTTGAACAATGGAAAAATATCTGCCAAATTGTGGGTTCGGTCACTAAAATACACATAGCACCTGAGCCCTTGCATTGTCTATTGGGTAATGTTCATGCCCTTGCCCCTACCAGAGCACAGAGGAGCCTAATAGGCCTATTACTATTTTACTACAGAAAAGAGATAGTTCTAAATTGGAAGCAACCTCTACCGCCCTCAATACAGAGCTGGAAAAAACTGATAAACAGCTCGGTGCACCTATACAAAGCTGCCTATAATTCAAGAGGTGTGGGGGCCCTGGACATCAAGCAAAGACACTGTGTGATAACTACTGACTTGTCCCAGGTATTTTCATAGCGTAACCTCTGAGTCACCCTCTAAGGCTCACGATAGTGGGGTAAGCTGTATAAAATAGGGAGTCGTAGCTGGCTCCATACCATGATATGCCCTAACATACAAGTTGGACCTAGTAATGATAAATACTATGTGCAATACATGCTGTTTATGTTTGCTGTACTTATTGTAATTCCTAGCATTCTTGTGACTGAAAATTTGGTTTGTTCTCCTCACCTGCGAGTGTAGGAGTTTGGGGGGTTTTGATTTTTGTTGTTCTATGTTAGTATGTTTGTATTGACAAAAACTCTTTTCAATAAAAAGAATTTATAAAAAAAAAAAAGCGTCCAGTCGAAGATTACGCGGCCGAATTTCGTAGGTGGTCAGTTACAGCCAGGTTTGACACCTATGCCCTGCTGGATTACTTCCTGTCTGGGTTGTCGGATGAGGTCTCCGACCTAATGTTAGGTCTACCCGAGCCCAAAACAGTCGATGAGGCCATCTCATCGGCCATTCGAATCGACCGTAGGCTACGCCATTAGAGACAGACTAGGGGCAGTCATCGTGTCAGGTTGACTTCTTACGCAGCACCTCCTGCTGCACCCCTAGTAACTCCATCTCCCTCTGTCTCATCGTCTCCAGTCTTACCTCCACCTGAGCCGATGCAGATCGGTCGGTCTAAGTTAACCCAAGTGGAGAGAAGACGGAGAATGTCTGAACAGTTATGTTTGTACTGTGGTGAAGGGGGGCATAGGGTACAAGACTGTCCCATTAAGCCGAATAAGAATCAGACGGGAAACGCTACCGCCTAGGAGTTGTAAGGGGTGACACCCTAGGCGCTCAACTCACACCCCTAAAAGAAAGACGTTTGCTCCTCCCCTGTACGATTACATGGGGGGACAAATCTGTAGCCACGGAGGCCTTTGTTGATTCAGGCTCCGCGGCTAATTTTATGAGTACCGAGTTTGCAGAGAAGTTGGGCATTCCCCTCACCCCAGTAACACCACCTATCCAGGTTACTGCCATGGACGACTCCCCGCTACAAAGGGACCGTCCGCTGTCTCAGACACCAGAGGTGGAAGTCATTACTGGGGTACTGCACAGGGAGAGTTTAAGTTTTTTTGTGTTACATATGACTACCTCCACAATTGTCCTAGGTATGCCCTGGCTGCAGCTTCATTCGCCACAGGTTGATTGGGCTACAGGACAATTAACCAGTTGGTCAGACTTCTGTTCCCAACAGTGTCTAGGGAAAGTGACATTAGGTCAGACCAAGGTTCATGTGGAGGGTGTTCCCGAGCAATACTCCGAATTCTCGGATGTATTCTGTCCCAAGGCTGCTGATAGGTTACCTCCTCTTTGCCCTTTCGATTGCCCCATCGATCTCCGTGCTGGTTGTATGCCCCCTAGGGGTCACCTGTATAATTTGTCGGGACCAGAGAAAGTGGCTATGCAGGAGTACATCCGTGACAATCTAGCCAAAGGGTTCATTCGCCCCTCCCGGTCGCCGGCGGGAGCCGGTTTCTTTTTTGTTAAGAAAAAAGACGGAGGTCTTCGACCTTGCATCGATTACCGTGGTCTGAATAAAATCACTATGAAGAATCGTTATCCGTTACCACTGATAGACGATTTATTTACGCAGGTCACAGACGCTAAGATCTTCTCGAAATTAGATCTGAGGGGTGCATACAACCTGATCCGCATTAGAAAGGGCGATGAATGGAAGACGGCCTTCAACACACCCGACGGGCATTACGAGTACTTAGTGATGCCCTTCGGGTTGTGCAATACGCCAGCCGTCTTCCAGGAATTGATCAACGAGGTATTCAGGGAGGTGTTGGGTAGATTTGTGCTTGTATACCTTGATGATATACTAATCTACTCCAATAACCTCTCCGAGCACAGGGTCCATGTCAAATTTGTGCTGAACAAACTGAGGCAAAATATGCTGTATGCCAAGTTAGAAAAATGTATTTTTGAGGTGACATCCGTCACGTTTCTGGGGTATGTGATTTCTACCTCAGGTTTGTCAATGGATCCTGCTAAAGTCACAGCTGTCCTGGAATGGCCACAACCTGTGGGCCTGAAAGCCCTCCAGAGATTCCTGGGTTTTGCAAATTACTATAGGAGATTTATAAAAGGGTACTCCACGATCATTGCACCCCTTACCAGTCTCACAAAAAATGGGGCAGATACTACCCACTGGTCTCCTGAGGCTCAAAATGCATTCTCTAGTTTAAAGGAATTGTTTTGTTCTGCACCGATCCTGAGACATGTTGACACCACTTATCCATTCATTGTTGAGGTCGATGCCTCGGAGGTCGGGGTAGGGGCTGTGCTGTCTCAGCGATCAGGGTTACAGGGAAGATTACACCCCTGTGCGTACTTTTCTCGTAGGTTCTCTCCGGCAGAGAGAAACTACGATATAGGCAACAGAGAGCTCCTGGCCATTAAATTGGCCTTTGAAGAGTGGCGTCACTGGCTGGAAGGAGCAGAGCACACAATCACGGTTTTTAAGGACCACAAGAATTTAGAATACATCGAGGGAGCTAAGAGATTAAGTCCCCGTCAGGCCCGATGGTCTTTATTCTTTACAAGGTTCAGATTCATAATTACTTACACTCCAGGCAGCAAAAACATTAAGGCAGACGCTTTATCCAGGTGCTTTGAGCCAGAGACAGCACAGCCCTCCGTCCCTGAGACTATTGTTTCGCAGAAATTGGTGTTGGCTGCAACTGATACTTGGGAAGACTGGAAGGAGACGTTGAGCCCCTTCCAGCAGGACATCCCGGAAGGGAAGCCTGAAGGGGTTATGTTCATTCCTTTGCCCTTCCGTCTCCAGATCCTAGAAATGTTCCATGCACATAAAAGTGCTGGACATCCCGGAGCCGCCAGAACACAAGATCTGGTAGCCAGGTGTGCCTGGTGGCCTTCCCTGTCAGTTGATTGCAAAGAATTTGTTAGGGAATGTGCAATATGTGCAAAGAGTAAACCCTCCCGGCTGGCACCTGTCGGTACCTTACAGCCTTTACCCGCCCCGAGTGAACCATGGACCCACTTGTCCATGGATTTCGTGGGTGAGCTCCCCAGATCTGAAGGCATGTCGGTCATTTGGGTGGTAGTCGACTGCTTCAGCAAAATGGCACATTTCGTGCCCTTGAAAGGGCTCCCCTCGGCCCAGGAATTGGCCGACCTATTTATCATCCACATTTTCCGGCTGCATGACATTCCAGAAAACATAGTGTCTGATCGGGGAGTCCAATTCATCTCTAGATTCTGGAGGGCATTTTGCCACCAGATGAGCATGCAGCTGTCTTTCTCGTCAGGCTACCACCCACAGAACAATGGGCAGACTGAACGGATTAATCAGTCATTAGAGCAGTTCTTAAGATGTTATGTTGCGGAGGCACAGAACGACTGGGTAAAATTTCTGGCCTTCGCAGAGTTTGCACAGAACAATTTGAAGAGTTCTTCTTCTGGTTTTTCTCCGTTCCAGATTGTGACAGGAAGGTCGCCCAAATTCTCCCCCTTGCCAGTTGCCTCCTCTCCGTTTCCAACCCTGGAAGCCTGGCAGAGGGCATTTAAAGACATCTGGGGGACGGTGAAGAGTAATTTGGAAAGGGCATTCCAGAGTCAAAAAGGTCAGGCTGACAAGAGACGCTCGTTGGAGTGGAAGTTCCAGCCAGGAGACTTGGTCTGGGTGTCCACATGCCACCTGACCCTGAGACAGCCCTCAGATAAACTGGGTCCCAGGTTTGTGGGTCCGTTCTCGGTAGCTAAGAAGATCAACAACGTTACTTATTCCGTTGATCTTCCCGCCAGCATGCGTGGGGTGAGGTCCTTTCACGTATCCCTGCTTAAACCAGCAGTTCATGTGGGCCCCACTCCTTCTCCTCCTGTGATGGTAGAGCAACAACCTGAATACGAGGTAGAGAAAATTTTAGATTCACGCATTGTACAGAACTCAGTACAATATCTGGTGCATTGGAAAGGGTATGGCATTGAAGTGAGGCAATGGGTACCTGGGAGCCGCATGCATGCGGACGAATTAAGGAAGGAGTTTCACAACCTACATCCCGAGAAACCTGGTAGGAGTTGTCTGGAGTCCACTCCTCGGGGGGGGGGGGGGGGGTTTACTGTGAAGAAGCGCGGAAGAGCCGCCGCCATGAGTCAGCGGGAGGCGGATCTTTCCGCGCATGGTGGGGCAGAGCACGGAGAGGCAGACGCCTCCTCTCAGTGTGAGGCGGCTGTCTCCGTGCAAGGCATGGCGGAGCGCGGAGAAAGCGCCGCGTTGGACACGGCGGTTAGCGCGCATGGCCCCACATCGGAGACACCGCAGAGCGGTGCTGGTGTGGCTGGGACACGTAGTTCCTCTAGCTTTAGAGTGACGCGCGCGCGCGCACTCAGGCAGGGTTTATATGACAGCCAGAAGTGAGTCAGCTGACCAGGCTGGTCAGCTGACTCTGGCTCCACTCCTCATTGGTCCAGCACTTAGGGTGGTGCTGGAGAGATGCCTGTGCATACATACTGCAGGCCGTTCAGTTGCTGGTTGTCTGGCGTTGCGAACACATACGTGGGAGCACTCAGACCTGTAGTCAGATCCTTAAGTGTGCCGGGACCAGCTGGAGCTGTAATCCTACACTTAGCTAGATTCTGTTGATAGATTAAAGTACTAGTTTGATTGTGATTATCTGTTATGACCTTTTGCCTGCCTGACTATCCTCCTGAACTCTGATCTTGTACCTTGCCATTCGAACCCCGGCTCGTCCTTAGACTCTGCTTCTGCCTTTCGATTTTGCACCTCGATATTTCGGATACTCTGTTGCCGACCCTGCCTGTACTATAGACTCCGCCTCTGCCTTCTGAATCTGTACTTTATCTGTCTGTGTGTTAACGACCTGGGTTGTCCGACCTCGAGAACCGACCTCACTATTGGAGGCGGTTCCCAGTCCTGTTAGTGACACTTCCTCCTGAGTGTCACTTTCAGAGAATCCTTCCTACTCTTGACCTGACTCTCGACCCGCCTTGGAGAGTTCAGGTCTTCGGAAGGAATCTGTGCACTGCACTGAGGCCTTGTCCTCTAAGTGTTACTGTTACACCAAACACTACACTCTACTCAGGTGAAGTAGAGGTTAGCTGGTATATCGGATTATCGGTGAGACTGTAGATCACTTATAATCTGGTATATATCTGTATTCCCAGTGATACTGCAGATCACCGGTAATCAGATCCTCTCTGTGCTTCACCGATCGTTACAGTTTATAGTATATAATTTTTGTCCTGAGTTTGAGGTTTATTGCTGTATAATGATGTATGTAGACCTTTAAATCGAGGACACTTATTCTCTTTTGGGGTTATGGAGTTAGCTCTGGTTTCACGTTCCAATAAGCTGTTTCAGTTAGGGACAAAAGCGGGTTGTAGTTTAGGGCAACTTGCGGGGTGGGATAAGGGTGGGGATGTTTTTCAGGGTTGTATTTTTATTTTTCTGATTATTCTTTTTACCATGACAGTTCTTTGTTCCCATGACAGTTTGTATGTGCAACTATATCTATTATGGCTATTCTGTTCAGCTGTTGTGACTTTCCAAAATGGGTGACTTTAAATTTATATCCTGGAACGTTAGGGGAATGAACCACCCTATTAAAAGGAGGTTGGTATTCGATTATTTAAAAAAGCTTAATGCATATATCATGTGTTTGCAAGAAACGCACCTAACAGGATCCCGACTAAACACACGTAAAAAGCCTTGGATTGGTCATGTATTTGCTGCTCAGTAACCATCCTACAGTATTCCAGAGGCACAGCCATTCTTATGTCCTTATGCCCCGATTAAGATTGAATCTGTCCAAACGGACCTTCTGGGTAGATATGTGATTATGCATTATACCTTTGAGGGTCGATCATTCATAATTGCATCTGTGTATGTACCCCCTCCCCCCCCCCATTTCACATTTCTGTACTGGATAAGGTAATGTCCCTTATCTACGACCTTCCTTCTTGTCCCATCATAATTTGTGGGGACTTTAATAACATTACGAATCCAAGCTTAGATAGGTCCTCCTCTGGGGATCATAGGGGGCACTTGACCTTTGTGGAGTGGATGCAGAAACATGGCCTCCCTGACGTTTGGAGAGGGCGTAAATACGACAAAGTAACTTTCTCTTGTTTTTCTGACACCCACGGTTCTATGTCCCGTATTGATATGGCGCTAGGATCTCACGATATACTTACTAAATTAAAATCAATTGAATATCTTCCTCATGGGGTCTCTGACCACACTCCTCTTCTGTGTACCTTGTTAGGAAACCCTCTGGGGAGTGTCAGTGCATGGAGGATGGGTCAACTCTGGTTGTATGATGAGGTGTTGCTTAATTATTGTACCTTTGAAATGGGGGAATATTGGCGCCTCAATACCGGTACCTCTATCTCTGGCATTGTATGGGATGCCTCTAAGGCTGCTCTCCGTTGTCACTTCTCCCATATTATGGGTATTACTCTTAAAAATGACGAAGCCTATATTGATCGCACCGAATCAGCTATGTTAGACGTTTTAACCCAATTTCAAATTACTCCTACTAAAGAAAACTACTCGGTCTGGGCCAAAGCTCGCCATGATCATGAAATTAAACTACTGAATAGAGCCAAACGCCGAAACTTTATACTCTCTCAATCCTATTTCGAATTTGGAAATAAATCTAGTAAATTGCTAGCCTCTATGGTTCGGGCTCAATGTTCTCCCATAGCTATTCCAAGAATTGTTTCTTCCTCGGGTACCGTATTCTCTTCTTCCTTAAAGATTTTAGAGGCATTTCGTTTATTTTACAGTAACTTGTACAAAGCAGACCCAGAGTGTGACCTGTCCACCCTTTCCAACTTCCTGCGGGACGGTCATCTACCCGCCATTAATAGAGAGGATTGTGAATCCTTAGATGCACCTATTACTATCTCTAAAGTTGTGGCCACTATTAAAACCCTCAAAACCAACAAATCCCCTGGTCCCGACGGTATACCGTCTGAATGGTATATTAAGAGCAGATCGGTTACCTCTCAAGCCCTTTTACAAATGTTTAACGATGCCTATAATGCGGGCGTCCTCCCAGACTCTATGAGGGAAGCTCATATAACCCTTCTCTTTAAGCCTGGAAAGAATCCCGAAATGTGTGACTCCTACCGTTCCATCTCCCTTTTAAACGAGGATGTGAAGATACTAGCCAAAGTTCTTGCTGACCGTCTTAAGGTGGTCATAGAAAAATTAGTTGCCTCTGATCAAACCGGGTTCATTCCATCGCGTTCTACTAAACTAAACTTACGTAGATTATTTGTAAATTTACAATATCCCCATCATAATGCGGGGAAGAGAATTCTTTTGGCTCTGGATACTAATAAGGGCTCTTTCACATTAGACAACGCGTGCAGGAGCTGTTCTCCTGCACGCGTTGTCTGCCTGCGGCGTGTCGTCGGGTATCTGCGGTGCGACGCAATCAGCGGCGGTAGCTGGTAATTAAACCCGACGGAAAACGCCGGCTCGCGGGTGCGTTGGATGAAAAACTGCGCCCGGGTGCGTCGGAACCGCAACGCATCGAAACGCAGCGTCGGGTGTGAAAGGTAAAATTAAAGTCTATGAACTTTCATCTTACCTTGGTTAACGCAAACAGCTGCCGTTTGCGTTAACACACAAAATCTGCCCTAATGTGAAAGAGCCCTAAAGCCTTTGATACACTGTCTTGGCGGTATCTTCAGTCTGTTTTGGAAGCTTTTGGGTTTGGTCTAGGCTTTAGGAGATGGATTTGTATTCTTTACAATTCACCTACTGCAAGACTGAGGGTAAATGGCCTACTTTCTGATCCCTTCATAATATGTAGGGGCACCCGGCAAGGGTGCCCATTATCTCCCCTATTGTTCGCACTAGCTATGGAGCCCTTAGCGGCATTTATTCGTGGTGATCCTTTGGTTACGGGATGGGTGATTAGGAGAGTACAGGAAAAAATGTCTTTATATGCAGACGACGTCCTACTTTACCTCGATAGCCCTGGACCCTCTTTATCTAGAGTCTTAGAAATTTATAGAGGTTTTGGTGACCTTTCAGGCTTGAGAGTTAACTGGTCAAAATCCTTGCTCTTTGCAGTGGATGATGAATCTCTTAATAATATGCCCCCGACCTTCCCCTTCAGATTTGTTCCTCTTTTAAATATCTGGGGATAACGATTGTAAAACATAACAATTTATATATTAAAAACAATCTAGCCCCTATTATCGAACACGGTAAATCCAGCGCTGGAGACTTGGGCGCAGCAGCGCAGGAGACTTGGGCGCAGCCGGCGCCACCATAGGCCGTAATAGGAACTACGGCTATCGCAGGCACAGGGAGTAACTTCAGCGCCGTCAGAAGACAGACCTGAAGTTGCTTTTAAAACAATAATTCGGATTCCAGCGATTGCTGGAAGCCGAATTATTTCATTCCCCCACTATCCATGTCGGCCTGGAGGGGGAATAGTAATTAACACGGCCCGGACTTGTGCGGCAGCAGGATCAGCCATATACTGGCTGTGTCCTGCGCCCAAGTCTCCGGCGCCGTTCTCTCTCGTACGCCCTATTATCACCAGTGTACAAGAGAGGCTTAGGAAATGGAATAATTTACCTTTGGATCTGATGGGAAGAGTTAATCTTATTAAAATGATCGTTGCCCCAAAAATCCTATATATCCTTCTGACGGCTCCATGTTGGATCCCTAAATCATATTTTTCTAAGATTATCTCCCTGATACAAATCTTTCTCTGGGCTGGGAAATCCCCCAGACTGGCTTTGGACACTCTTCGTCTCCCAGTGTGTAAAGGAGGTTTGGCTCTTCCCCACTTCCAACTGTACTTCTTAGCTTACCAACTTTCCTATGTTTTTAGGTGGGTGCATAATATTAGAAATGACTGCTCTTGATGCGGAGGCTGATTGTGCCTCTTCTTATGAGGCCCTTTGTAACCTTATTTACCGGGGTAGTCCTCCCTTTAAAGAAGGTTCTGATATTCTGTATTTCTCCCTTAGAATATTTTGCAAGGCCCAACAGATCTCTGGAGATAGCAGACTGACTTGCTCCCCTAGCTCCCCGCTTTGGTGCAATTCCAATTTAAAAGAATTCTCTTCTCTGCAAGATACGGGCTTCTGGGTCTCTAGGGGTATCAAATATATTAACCAGCTCTTCTTTAATGACAACCTCAAAACGTGGTCCCAATTAGCTTCAGAGTATAGCCTTCCCCGTTGTGCTCGCATTCGATATCTCCAGATATGCCATGTTGTTCAGTACCAATTTGGTGGCCTTAAAGCTCAACTTTCCATGCATATGAGGGAAATTCAAAGAGGGTCGGCACTACACACGGCTAATTCTGGATAGGTCGGCAGGATACTCCTTGATAACAAACCCACGGTGATATACTGCATGCTCAGAATATGTACATAAGTGGCTCTTGTGTGCTAGAGAAGAAAGGAGAAACATCCGGCACTGCAGTAAACGAATAGTGCTTTAATTCTTGTACAGACTGTGTTCATAAAGGTGCATACACAATACTGGTCAGCACCTTCTCAGCAAACGATACAGTCCTACCGTGGGTATATGGCAGTGGGTGCAGGGTGCAAATCGGGCAGCCTAACTGCCGTTTCGCACGGCGGTGCTTCTTCTGAGGCTATTCCCGGGAATAGCCTCAGAAGAAGCACCGCTGTGCGAAACATTGCTAGGTCATTGTGTCTTGTTCCTGCAGTGTTGTGACTCTGGCCATCAGTCCTGTATCCTGAGCTCCTGGTATTTTGACTCCTGCTTGTTCGACTAATCTCTTGCCTTCTGATTCTGTACTTCTGATCCATTCTGATTTCCTGGTATTTGATCCTTGCTAGTCTGACGATTCTTCTGTGTGCTGATTGTGTTGAGACGTGTCTGTATATATTGTAATATTGTGTATATTCTCATATTGTGTGTGTTGCTGTATATATTTGTATAGATAGATAGATAGATAGTTAGGGTTCTGGTATTTGTGGTGCACCACGCGTTGTTTGATTGTATTTTGTATGTGTATGGTGATCTGCATTTGTACACTTGCATTATTGTAAATAAAACACATTTATTATTCTACTCTGTTGTGCAGACGTCAGTATTTCCATTGTGATCTTCTGGTTTTGTTGGAACCAAAACGATTGCCATGCAGAGATCGTGGATCTGCCAGTCTGGTTCCAGTCACGACCACGATCTGCATGGCCAATCGTTACAATGTACTTGGCTCTTGTATTTTTACTCTGTACGACACTGTCATGGAATATGTTCTGTATTGTTTTATTTATGTTTTTGTTTGTTGTTTAATACAATAAAAAGAATTAAAAAAAAAAAGTCTGTGTCATATACAGCAGGGCCTCGAAAGTCCTCCTGTATTGTTATTTTTGGTCACTACCTCGGGACGTGCATGCCATGCCTGCTGCCTTCCTTGGATGTGTGGTAGCCGTTCCTGCTCCTTTGCCCACAGCGTGCCTGCTGCCTTCTGTGGTGGTGGTAGCCGTTTCTTAGGCTCCCACTCCGGACCGGAATCGAACCAGGATTCCCCGGCCATTACCCGTGCTAACTCGCAATGGCAGACTTGCCCTCCATTCTCGTTGCAGGTACTGAACAGCAAGCAGAACAAGTATTTAAAAAAATAGATGTAAGCTTTAACAATGGTAGAGAAAGAACCATCAAAAGTTGATAAGGCAGTCAGACATTATCTGACATCACTGAGTGAGGAAGAGCAATCTCGCCATGGTGCGCACCAGTCCAGCACGGCCAGGGCTGGAGCTACCATAGGAAAAAATAGGCAACTGCCCCAGGGCCCCAGAGCCTGTAGGGGCCCCCAAGTTGTCCCTCCCTATGTTAATTGTTGCTCCCCAGGGTCTCTGCAGAGTCTGTTAAGTTGGGAGGTGATTGGGGGAGGGTCAGCAGCCAGCTCAGGGGCCCAGGAGGGAAGTTTGGCTGCAACAAAGGGCCTCTAACGACTTTTTTTGGTCGGGGGGTGTCTGTTGGGGGGCCCCCAGGCTAATTTTGCCCTAGGGCCCAACTGTTACTTGAACCAGCCCTGAGCACGGCAGTCAGAGCTGGGCCGAGGCAGAGGCGAGAGAGGCTCCAGCGTCAGGGCGCAGTGTAGGAGGGGCGCACAACTCACTCAGCTATTATTCCCCTATTGTGTTTGAAGCAGATAGATAGAAGAAAAGAGGATGCATGGCAGTGACTGCAAGCCAGATAACTAGAGATTAAGGTGTTGGGGGGGGGGGGGGGGTTGGGGGCCCTTGAGTGCCTCTTAGTGTAATAGTAATCAGTGTGTGACGGCTGGGGTGGGAGGGATGGAGGGGCGCACTTTGGTGTCTTAGCCTCAGCTGCTAAAGGGCCTTGTCCCGGCTCTGACGGCTCTGCGGTGCGTTACACAGTGAGTTTGGTGTGTCAGTGTGAAGCAGTACTCGCGAACTTTCGCGAACCGCAATAGACTTCAATGGGGAGGCGAACTTTGAAAACTAGAAAAATTTATGCTGGCCACAGAAGTGATGGAAAAGATGTTTCAAGGGGTCTAACACCTGGAGGGGGGCATGGCGGAGTGGGATACATGCTAAAAGTCAGGCATGCCCGTCCCGAGGTAGTGCCCAAAAATAACAATACAGGAGGAGGACTTTCGAGGCCCTGCTGTGTATTTGAAATGAATTAACTTTAAATCCTTTAACGAGAATCTGTTATGGAGGGCATTGATGACACCACATTCCTTTCACGAGAATCATATGGAGAGCAAGTCTGCCATTGTGACCCTGGGTAATGGCCGGGGAATGAGGGTTTGAATCCGGTGTGGAGCCTGAGAAACGGCTACCACTACACATCCAAGGAGGGCAGCAGGCAGGCATGCCCGTCCCGAGGTAGTGACCAAAAATAACAATACAGGAGGACTATCGAGGGCTTGCTGTATTTGAAGTGATTTTACTTTTTTAGCGAGAACCAGTTATGGCGGGCAATTATTATATGGTTAGCAGTCCAAAAGATTTCCTTTCACGAGAATCATATGGAGGGCAAGTCTGCCATCCATTCAAGTCTAAGGTATGCACTGCCTGCCAGGTGTAATAAAATGTGCAGTCACAGATGCAGTGAAAGGTATGCAAACAGCCGTTTGAGTAGCGACGGCTGTGCTGGACTGGTGCATCCATGACGAGAGTGCAGGTGATGTTGGCTTTCCAGCCCATATGGTCGCCCAGCTGATGTAGCTGAATGGCAGAACAGTGACTGTCCAGCTGATCAAATTTGGTCTGACCACAATGAAACAATGACCTTATTATCTTTAGTGTGCCAACCCCCGAGACACTCATATAGCCGGCGGTCCTTGCTTCATTGTGATACGCAAGCCCCTTTACCGCGGCAAGGTAATGATCACGAAGGGGGATGGGCACATGTACATGCTTTTTGTTTAGTTGTTGCAGCCGCCCGCAGTGCAGCCAGAAAAATAAGGCAGGCATGTACATGCACCAGAAAAATTATTGTAGCGGCCGCTGCTAGCAGCGGCCTAAAAAATTAAGGAATACACGTGGAGTCCTGGACCCTGTTGGTGGAGGCAGAGAAGGCAGTCAAGCGGCCGGCGGGCAGAGGTGCTGTGTGGGGAGTGACTTAGTCTTGGAACAGGCAGCCAGTCACACTGCGTGCAGGCAGAGATGCTGTGTGTGGGGACTGACTTAGTCTTGAGGCGGGCAGTAGCTCTCCGGGATCCATGCCTCATTCATTTTGATAAAGGTGAGGTACTGAACACTTTTGTGACTTAGGCGACTTCTCTTCTCAGTGACAATGCCTCCAGCTGCACTGAAGGTCCTTTCTGACAGGATGCTTGCGGCAGGGCAAGAGAGGAGTTGGATGGCAAATTGGGACAGCTCTGGCCACAGGTCAAGTCTGCGCACCCAGTAGTCCAAGGGACTAAAGAATGTCCGCATGTCCGACATCACCATGAGATCGCTGGAGCGTCCTGTCCTTGCCTGCGTGGACATGGTGGGAGGAGGATTACTGCCGGTGGTACCTTTTATTGCGTTGTGCTGTCACATCACCCTTAAAGGCATTGTAAAGCATAGTTGCCAGCTTGTTCTGCATGTGCTGCATCCTTTCCGTCCTCAGGTGAGTTTGTAACAGGTCCGCAAGTTTGTGACTGTACCGAGGGTCTAGTAGCGTGGCCACCCAGTACAGCTCATTCCCCTTGAGTTTTTTTATACGGGGGTCCCTCAACAGGCTGGACAACATGAAAGAGGCCATCTGCACAAAGTCAGATCCAGATGTACCCTCCACCTCCTCTTGCTCTTCCTGAGTGACGTCACGTAAGTCTTCTTCCTCCCCCCAGCCACGGACAATACCACGGGAACGTGGAGCAGCACAAGCCCCCTGCGACCGCTGCTGTGGTTGTTCTTCTGCCGCCGCCTCTTCCTCCTCCACATAAACACTTTCCTCATCATTATCCGAGTCTGACTCCTCTTGTTCGCCACATGACTCCTCTTCTTCCTCCTCCTACCACGGGAACGTGGAGCAGCACAAGCCCCCTGCGACCGCTGCTGTGGTTGTTCTTCTGCCGCCGCCTCTTCCTCCTCCACATAAACACTTTCCTCATCATTATCCGAGTCTGACTCCTCTTGTTCGCCACATGACTCCTCTTCTTCCTCCTCCTCCCCCCCCCCTCCCCCCGTGCTGCCGCAGGTGTTGAGGAAGCATCTGGTTCAGATGAAAATTGCTCCCACAACTCTTCCTCCCATAACTGTTCCTCGCCACGCTCCTCCACAGCTTCATCCAACACTCTACGCACGGCACGCTCCAGGAAGTAAGCGTAAGGGATCAAGTCGCTGATGGTGCCATGGCTGCAACTCACCAGGTTGGTCATCTCATCAAACGGCTTCATAAGCCTGCATGCATTTTGCATCAGTGTCCAGTTGTTGTGCCACAACATCCCCATCTCCCCATCAGATTGTGTTCTTCTACTGTAAAGGTATCGGGTGACGGCTTTCTCCTGGTCTAGCAGGCGAGAGAACATAAGCAGGGTCGAATTGCAGCGAGTTGGGCTATTGCATATCAGGCTTCTCACTGGCAAGTTGTTTCTCTGCTGAATGTCCGCAAAGCGTGCCATGGTCGTGTAAGACCGCCTGAAATGCCCACACACCTTCCTGGCCTGCTTCAGGACGCCCTGTAAGCCTGGGTACTTTGACACAAAAATTTGAATGACCAGATTCAACATATGTGCCATGCAGGGTACATGTGTCAACTTTCCCAAATTCAAAGCGGAAAGGAGATTGCTGCCATTGTCACACACCACGTTGCCGATCTCCAGCTGGTGCGGGGTAAGCCAGCGCTCCACCTCTTTGTTAAGAGCAGCCAGGAGAGCTGGTCCAGTGTGACTCTCCGCTTTGAGGCAAGACATGTCTAAAATGGCGTGACACCGTCGTACCCGGCATGCAGCGTAGGCTGTGGGGAGATGGGGCTGTGTAGTGGGAGAGGAGATGGCAGCACCACTAGAGTTGAACTGCCACTCAGCCAAGGAGGAGGATGACTGTGAAGAGGATGTAGCAGGAGGACAAGGAGAGGAGGTAGCAGGAGGCCTGCCTGCAAGCCGGGGAGGTGTCACAAGTTGGTCCGCTGCGCAGCCACGTACTCTCTGCTTGCCATCGTCCACCAAGTTGACCCAATGGGCTGTGTACGTAATGTAGCGGCCCTGCCCATGCTTGGCAGACCAGGCATCTGTGGTCAGGTGGACCCTTGACCCAACGGTCTTTGCCAGAGATGACACCACTTGCCTCTCAACTTCACGGTACAGTTTGGGTATCTAGAAAAATAAGTGCGGCCTGGTATCTTTCACTGTGGTGTCCCAATGGCCACAAATTTACGGAAAGCCTCAGAGTCCACCAGCTTGTATGGTGATAGCTGGCGAGATAATAGTTCCGCCACGCCAGCTGTCAGACGCCGGGCAAGGGGGTGACTGGCAGAAATTGGCTTCCTGCACTCAAAGACTTCCTTCACGGACACCTGGCTGTTGTGGGCAGAGGAGCAGGAACCGCTCAAGGGCAGAGGCGGAGTGGAGGAGGGTGGCTGTGAAGGTCCAATGGAGAAAGCGGCAGAAGAAGATGAAGCACCTGAAGGAGGAAGAGGAGGCGGAGGGTGGCTTGTCTTTTGTGAGGTTTTGCTCAGGTGTTCTTCCTATTGCCGTTTGTGCCTTTTCTCCAGGTGCCTTCGCAAGGCACTTGTCCCTACATGACTGTTGGCCTTTCCACGGCTCAGTTGTTGGAGGCAGAGCGTACAGATGGCTTTGCTCCGATCTGAGGCAGACATATTAAAAAATGTCAAAACCACTGAGCCCCCCTTGGGTGATGGCACTACGGTGGCCTCAGCAGCTGACGTTGAAGGGCATGTTGGCTGGCTGTCCATAGCTGGCGATACATGGCGCCGGACACTGCCACCAGCTGTTTCTGAGGACGAGCTCCCCCTGCTTCTTTCTGGAACTCGTCTCCTTCTACCCCCCTCTGACTCCCCCTCCGAACTGTTCCCCTAGTCATCTCCTCTATTGGGAACATATGTGACATCCGTATAGTCGTCATCATCATAATCATCCTGCCCAGCTTCGCTTTCCTCAGACACCTCCAAAACTGCACCAAAACCAGGTACTTCATCATCCTCCTCCTCACATGTTACGTCCATAGTGTCGCCACCTAACTCAGACATATGAGGTGGTGTAACTTGCTTAGTGCCTTCATCTTATTGTAGCAGTAGTGGCTGTGAATCAGTGATTTCCACACTAAATAACTCCTGCGAAGTGTCAAATGCAGCGTATGTGGTGCTTGTAGTAGCGCTGGTGGCTGCGGAAGATGAGGTGTTCTGTGTTGCTAAATAGTCAACCACATCCTGACAATCTTGGGAGGTGATGGGACGTGCCTTCTTCTGAGCACTGTACTTTGGGTCAGGGCCGCACGAAATCACATCACCACGACCTCGCACACACCTGCCAGGTGGCCTTCCTCTGGGTCTGGCTCTACCTCTTCTTCTACCTGTTTTGTCCATTTTGTCCATATGGGGGGGATGATGTGAAAGGTATGCAGTGATTTGTTGAATTCTTAAAAAGGCGTCAAAACTGGATAGGGAAAGGCAGTTTAGGCGCCAAAACCTGTCCTTTAGGCACCAAAACCTGACCTTTAGGCGCCAAAGCTGGATGAGGAATGGCAGTTTAGGCGCCAAAACCTGACCTTTAGGCACCAAAGCTGGATGAGGAATGGCAGTTTAGGCGCCAAAACCTGACCTTTAGGCACCAAAACTGGATGGGGAATGGCAGTTTAGGCGCCAAAACCTGACCTTGCCCCAGGCGCAATTTGGTCTAGATCCGTCCCTGAATACAATGTGCAGGCACACAGGTTCAGCAGTTAACATGTATACACAGATTGGTATATCACACTGCGTCCACTTACGTAGGTAGGTGGTTTCACAAAACACAACAGTTAGGTCCATGAGGTGATGAGGTGGTTTAACTAACACAACAGTTAGGTACGTATATATATATATATATATATATATATATATATATATATATATATATATATATATATATATATATATATACTAATTTCAAAAAGAAAAGCAGTCCATGCAACACAAGTGCAGTAATGGGTATTATACAAATCTGCAACTAACACAGGTGTCTGATTGTGATTGCCCTGGGCTGGCTGGCACTAGCAGTGGCACACAGTATGAATTACAAAGGCTGTCTATAATAATACCACAAGTGCAGTAATAATGGGTATTACACTGCTGGTGCAGTTAGTCACTGAATGTGGTAGGCCTTGCTGGCAGTGGCTGCACACGGTATGAATTACAAAAGCTGTTGCCACAACACAAGTGCAGTTATAATGGGTATTACACTGCTGGTGCAGTTAGTCACTGAATGTGGGTGGCCTTGTTGGCAATGGCTGCACACAGTATGAATTACAAAAGCTGTTGCCACAACACAAGTGCAGTTATAATGGGTATTACACTGCTGGTGCAGTTAGTCACTGAGTGTGGTGGGCCTTGCTGGCAGTGGCTGCACACAGTATGAATTACAAAAGCTGTTGCCACAACACAAGTGCAGGTATAATGGGTATTACACTGCTGGTGCAGTTAGTCACTGAGTGTGGTGGGCCTTGCTGGCAGTGGCTGCACACAGTAAGAATTACAAAAGCTGTCTATACAACACAAGTGACAAAAAAAAAAAAAAAAAAAAGAACAGGATTAGCTCTGAAAAGAGCTGTTGACTTCAGGGGTGCTATTTTAGCTATAAGAATCAGCTATCAGCAAGCAAACAAGCCTAGAGCCTATATAATCTTCCCATAATAGAGACAATCTGCAGCAGCTCGCCCTTCTCTGACTCTAGCAGGCACACGAGTGAGTGTAATGGCCGGCGCTCCCGTCCTTATATACGGGGGGGGGGGCCTCGAGAACCTAGTGTAGCCTGATTGGCTACAATGTGCCTGCTGACTGTGATGTAGAGGGTCAAAGTTGACCCTAATGGAGCCTTATGGGGCGAATCGAACTTCCGGTCAAAAGTTCGCCTTCGCATGCAAAGGTGAACCCCCTAAGTTCGCCGGTAACCGTTCGCCGGTGAACCGTTCGGCCCATCTCTATCTCCTATATGATATATTTAACTGACATTTTTTTAACGTAACAACCAACGATTTATACAGGAAAATCATGACGATTAACAACGTTGCCCAAACTTTCGCATCCCACTGTGCCGACTGTATAATATATATATATATATATATATATATATATATATATATATATATATATATATATATATATATATATATATACTGTATATATATATATATATATATATATATATATACTGTATATATATATATATATATATATATACACACATGGTAGGTTGCGAAAGTATTCGGCCCCCTTGAAGTTTTCCACATTTTGTCACATTACTGCCACACACATGCATCAATTTTATTGGAATTCCACGTGAAAGACCAATACAAAGTGGTGTACATGTGAGAAGTGGATCGAAAATCATACATCGTTCCAAACATTTTTTACAAATAAATTACTGCAAAGTGGGGTGTGCGTAATTATTCGGCCCCCTGAGTCAATACTTTGTAGAACCACCTTTTGCTGCAATTACAGCTGCCAGTCTTTTAGGGTATGTCTCTACCAGCTTTGCACATCTAGAGACTGAAATCCTTGCCCATTCTTCTTTGCAAAACAGCTCCAGCTCAGTCAGATTAGATGGACAGCGTTTGTGAACAGCAGTTTTCAGATCTTGCCACAGATTCTCGATTGGATTTAGATCTGGACTTTGACTGGGCCATTCTAACACATAGATATGTTTTGTTTTAAACCATTCCATTGTTGCCCTGGCTTTATGTTTAGGGTCATTGTCCTGCTGGAAGGTCAACCTCCGCCCCACTCTCAAGACTTTTGCAGTCTCCAAGAGGTTTTCTTCCAAGTTTGCCTGTATTTGGCTCCATCCATCTTCCCATCAACTCTGACCAGCTTCCCTGTCCTTGCTGAAGAGATGCACCCCCCGAGTATGATGCTGCCACCACCATATTTGACAGTGGGGATGGTGTGTTCAGAGTGATGTGCAGTGTTCGTTTTCTGCCACACATAGCGTTTTGCATTTTGTCCAAAAAGTTCCATTTTGGTCTCATCTGACCAGAGCACCTTCTTCCACATGGTTGCTGTGTCCCCCACATGGCTTGTGGCAAACTGCAAACGGGACTTCTTATGCTTTCTGTTAACAATGCATTTCTTATTGCCCCTCTTCCATAAAGGCCAACTTTGTGCAGTGCATGACTAATAGTTGTCCTATGGACAGAGTCTCCCACCTGAGCTGTAGATCTCTGCAGCTCGTCCAGAGTCACCATGGGCCGCTTGACTGCATTTCTGATCAGCACTCTCCTTGTTCGGCCTGTGAGTTTAGGTGGATGGCCTTGTTTTGGCAGGTTTACAGTTGTGCCATACTCCTTCCATTTCTGAATGATCGCTTGAACAGTGCTCCTTGGGATGTTCAAGGCTTTGGAAATCTTTTTGTAGCCTAAGCCTGCTTTAAATTTCTCAATAACTTGATCCCTGGCCTGTCTTGGACCTGTCTTGTGTGTTATTTGGACTTCACGGTGTTGTTGCTCTCAATATTCTCTTAGACAACCTCTGAGGCCCTCACAGAGCATCTGTATTTGTACTGATATTAGATTACACACAGGTGCACTCTATTTAGTCATTAGCACTCATCAGGCAATGTCTATAGGCAACTGACTGCACTCAGATCAAAGGGGGCCGAATAATTATTCACACACGTGTTGTTGTTTGGAATCATGTATGATTATCGTTCCACTTCTCATGTGTACACCACTTTGTGTTGGTCTTTCATGTGGAATTCCAATAAAATTGATTCATGTTTGTGGCAGTAATATGACAAAATGTGGAAAACTTCAAGGGGGCCGAATACTTTTGCAACCCACTGTATAATCAAATGTATGTGTATGTGTGTATGTGCCGCGATCACTCGAAAACGGCTTGAGCGATTTGAACAAAACATATATATATATGTATACAGATCCCTTACTACCTGGGATGATATGTTCTGGGGGTCTCGCGGCCCCCCTGCACACCTGGGCACAGCTATAGACACCCAATCAGATTTCACCCATTCATGTCAATGGAAAAAATGTAAAAGGCTGCCATTCTCACAATATTCAAGCCAGAGTACCCACACTTGGCACAGTTGGTCACTTGGTGACTGAAGTTACAAATCCAGGAAAAAGTAGGCGGAGCATAAAACAGCCAATCAAATTTCAGCCATTCATTTTTAATGGGAAAATGTAAACTGCAGCCATTCTTAGACTGTTAATCGCAGGGTTCTCAAACTTGGCACACTTGGTCACTGGGTGAATGAGATTAAGATTCAGGAAAGTGGGTGGAGCCTACAATAGCCAATTCAAATTCACCTTTTGTTTTTTAAGGGGAATATTTAAACTGCTGCAATTCTTACACTGTTAATGGCAGAGGCTTCAAACTTGCTACAGTCGGTGATTGGGTGACTGGGGTCCAAATTCACTAAAGGGGTGGGGCCACAAACAGCCAATCAGATTTCCTTGGTGGATAAACTGCTTCCATTCACACATTTTTGATGCCAGGAACCTGAAAGCTCCCAAACTTGGTCATTGAGTGACTGTGTGTGTCAAGGTTTCAAAAAGTGGGCGGAGACAAAAACAAATTTCAATAGGAAAATATAAACTGCAGTCATTCTTACACTGTTAATGGTAGGGCTGTCAAACTTTGCACAGTTGGTCACTGGGTGACTGGTATTAATATTCAGGAAAATGGGTGGAGCCTACAACAGCCAATCAAAATTCACCTGTTGATTTTCAAGGGGAATATTTAAATTGCTGCCATTCTTACACTGTTAATAGCAGATGCCTCAAACCTGGCATAGTTGGTCACTGGGTAACTGGGGGTTCAAATACAGAAAGGGGGCGGAACCACAAACAGCCAATCAGATTTGTTTAATTTAAATGGGAATATACAAATTGATACCAAGGACCCCAAAGCTCATAAACTTGGTAATTGACTGATTGTTTGTCAAGGTTAGAAAAGGTGGGCGGTGCCAACAACTACATTTTTTACATAGGACATTATAAACTGCAACCATTCTTACACTGTTAATGGCAGGGTTCTCAAACTTGGCACAGTTGGTCACTGGTTGACTGAGATTGATTGATTTTCAAGGGAAATATTTACATTGCTGCCCTTCACATACTCTATGGCAGAGGCCTCAATTCTGGTGCAGTCAGTCACTGGGAGACTGAGGTTTAAATTCTGAAAAGGGGGCGGGCCACAAACAGCCAATCAGATTTGTTTAATTTCAGTGGGAAATTGCAACTTATTGATGCCAAGGACCACAGAGCTCATAAACTTGGTTATTGAGTGACTGTATGTCAAGGTTAGAAATAGTGGGTGGAGCCAAAAACAACAACTTTTTACATGGGAAAATAGCCATTCTTACACTGTTAATGGCAGAGGCCTCAAACCTACAACAGTCATTGGGTGACTGGGGTCCAAATTCACTTAAGGGGGTGGAGCCATAAACAGCCAGTCAGATTTGTTAGATTTGTTTTCAGCCATTCTGTTATTGGCAGGGTTCTCAAACTTGACACAGTTGGTCACTGGATAAATGGGATTAATACTCATGAAAGTGGGTGGAGCCTACAACAGCCAATCAAAACTCACCTATTGATTTTCAGGGGGAAAATTGAAACTGCTGCCATTCTTACACTGTTAATGACCAACTGTAGCAGGTTTGAGGCCTCCTCAAACCTGCTACAGTTGGTCATTAACCTCCTTGGCGGTCTGATTCTTTCCAGATTTTAGGGTCTAAAAGCGGTGCAATTTTTTTTCACTCTTTCAGACCCTAAAACCTGAAAAAAATCATTCTGGCAGGGAGATCTGCAGCAAAATTAAAAAAAAAATACCTTCCTGGGCTCCTGGGCTGCAGTTTTCTCTTTGCCCACAAGATGGCACTAATATACATATAAACAAACTTCTCTATATTTCTCTAATATAGAGAAGTCCGTTTTCAATGTTAGCCCCGCCCCCGATGACGTCACGCTGCCACCACCGCTCTGCTGCCACCACCACGGCTGCGCTGCTCCAACTGGCTGCCGGGTCCCCGGAAGAATAGCGGGGACATGGGGGATCCTGGCGGCCAGGGAAAGACCCCACACTGCCGGGGAGAGAGGCTGGAGTCCCGCTGCGCAGCGAGATCGCACGCGGGACTCCACAACTGCAGGTAAAGCTCTGCAATGCCTACCCCGACCTGAGCTCGGGATCACCGATAGCAGCTGCTTTTTTCTACCCCGAGCTCAGGTCGGGAAAACCGGCAAGGAGGTTAAAGGATACCCGAACTGAAATGTGACATAATGAGATAGACATGTGTATGTACAGTGCCTAGCACACAAATAACTATGCTGTGTTCCTTTTTTTCTTTCTCTGCCTGAAAGAGTTAAATATCAGGTATGTAAGTGGCTGACTCAGTCCTGACTCAGACAGGAAGTGACTACAGTGTGACCCTCACTGATAAGAAATTCCCCTTTTTTACCTCTTTCTTGCTCTCAGAAGCCATTTTCTGCTAGGAAAGCGTTTTATAGTTGGGATTTCTTATCAGTGAGGGTCACACTGTAGTCACTTCCTGTCTGAGTCAGGACTGAGTCAGCCACTTGCATACCTTATATTTAACTCTTTCAGGCAGAGAAAGAAACAAAGGAACACAGCATAGTTATTTGTGTGCTAGGCACTGTACATACACATGTCTATCTCATTATGTCACATTTCAGTTCGGGTATCCTTTAAGTGACTGGGGTTCAAATTCACTAAAGGGGCTGAGCCACAAACAGCCAATCAGATTTTTTTTGCTGGATAACATGCTTCCATTCACACCATTTTGATGCCAGGAACCAGAAAGCTCAAAACTTGGTCATTGTGTGTCAAGATTACAAAAAGTGGGTGGAGTCAAAAACAGATTTCCCTGGGAAAACGTAAACTGCAACCCTTCTTCACTGTTAATGGCAGGGTTCTCAAACTTTACACACTTGGTTACTGGGTGACTGGGATTAATATTCAGAAAGTGGGTTGAGCCTAAAAAAGCTAATCAAAATTCACCTGTTTTTCAAGGGGAATATTGAAATTGCTGCCATTCTTGCACTGTTAATGGCACAGGCCTCAAACCTGGTACAGTTGGTCATTGGGTCACTAGGGTTCAAATTCAGAAAGGGGGGTGGAGCCACAGCCAATCAGATTTGTTTCATTTCACTGGGAAAATACATATTATTGATGTCAAGGACCCCAAAGCTCACAAAATTGGTAATTGAGTGACTGTGTGTCCAGGTTACAAAAAGGTGGGCGGAGCCAAAAACAAATTTTACTGGGAAAATATAAACTGCATCGCTGATTAATATTCAGGGAAGTGGGTGGAGCCTATAATAGCCAATCAAAATGCATTTGTTGATTTTCAAGGGGGGATATCTAAATTGATGTCATTTTTACACTGTTAATAGCAGATGTCTCAAACCTGCTACAGTTGGCCATTAGTTGACTGGGGTTCAAATGCTGGAGAGGGGCAGAGCCACAAACAGCCTATCTGATTTTTATGATTTCTATGGGAATATACAAATTATTGATGCCAAAGACCCCAAAGCTCACAAACTTGGTCATTAAGTGTTTATGTGTTAGGGTTAGAAAAAGTGGATGGAGCCAACACCAGCCAAATACATACCCGGGCAACGAAATACATACCCGTGGAACGAAAATCATACATGATTCCAAACATTTTTTACAAATAAATAACTGCAAAGTGGTGTGTGCATAATTAAATCGCCCCCCCCCCCCTTTTTTTTCTTCTTTTTTTTTTTAAACCTCAGATCATTCACATGCTCAACTAATGAGTACATCACTTCATTGCCATGCTCCCGAGTTGAGCTGAACTTTCATCATAGGTTGACATTGCAGGGCTTCTTTAATACATTATTCATACTATTTATTGATACTCCTTTCTGAAGCATTCAGAGGTAACTTTCACTTCTATTTATTCAACCTTACACAAACACTCACTCATTAAATAAAATTCCTTACATACAAACATATATCCATCATCCATTCTCCAATCTTACCGCCCTTGGCTCCAACCCACCACCCTACAATTTTTCGATTCGAAAATCTCCAACCATGACGATCTCCACTTATCCAGGAATCTACTGTTGGTACCTTCGTCTTCCTCCCAACCTTCTAGTTCCAAGAACCTTCCCATTTAACCGATCCATTCCCCTAAGTCTGGAGCATTTGGGCTTTTCCATTTACGTGCTATTATTTTTTTTGCCACAATTGCTGCTGGAAAAGCCAGACTACTGTTGTTCCCAAGTCCAAAAATAGTCATCTGTTCTGTGAATTTACTAATTTTATTTGTCTGTCAACAACAGAATGATTCAATATCCAGCCAAAATTTCTGGATCTTGGGACACGTCCACCACATATGTTTCAGTACACCCCTATCAATGTGACATCGCCAACATAAATCGCCCTGTTTTGCTCTCATCTTTCCCATTCGAGCAGGAGAGATATACCATCTTGCTATCAATTTATAGATGACCAGCTGATACCCAGGGTTAAGAGTTAGCCAAATATTTTGGAATATTTTATCCCAGTCCAGGGCGAGTGGAGAGTCCAACTCTTTTTCCCATTTACTGCAGAAGGAAGGGAGAGGTGGATCCAAATGCTGGCTTATAAAAATGTATAACTGAGAAATAGATTTCTCCTTCTTTATAGCATTAGAAAAACACTTTTCAAAAAAGTTTAGCTGTTTTCTGATCGTTCCCTTGACTATTTAAGAAAGCTTGTTAATTGACGATATTTGAAGTACTTTTCTTTCTTTTTCCCTTTATCTAGATCAAATAATTTTGAATCTGTAATCTCCGACAGCGTTGTCGTCGGTGTGAACATAGTGTCCTTAAACCAATGTTCTTCCAATCCCGGTCCAAAATCTGGATTATTCCCCAGCGTCGTTAAAGGGAACCTTAACTGGTGGGGAAAAAATAATTCACTTACCTGGGGGCTTTCCCACGCCTCCTGCAGCCGTCCTGTGCACGCGCCGGTCCTTCGGTGCCCTCCGGTCTCCCTCTGCCGCTAAGTTTCATTTTCGGACGACTGCCAGTCGTCCTCGGGCAAAGCGTCATCTTCTTCCGGATTCCCCGTCGTAAAGATCCGTAAAGCGCGTCCGCATGACGCGTTTGGCGTCATGCGGATGCGCTTTACGGCTCTTTACGACGGGGAATGCGGAAGAAGAGGACGCTTTGCCCGAGGACGACTGGCAGTCTTCCGAAAACGAAACTTAGCGGCAGAGGGAGACCGGAGGGCACCGAAGGACCGGCGCGGGCACAGGACGGCTGCAGGAGGCTTGGGAAAGCCCCCAGGTAAGTAAATTATTTTTTCCCCGCCAGTTAAGGTTCCCTTTAAGGGGGAAATTACTTTTTTATGTCCACATTCCAATAGTTCCACAAAGGTCTGCAGGGTTGGAGCGAGAAGGGGGTGTGACACCTCTTGTAATACCTTCCTGACAGTTTTTGGGTGCCAGGATTCTATCTGTGTAAAATCTATTATTTCCTTCTCATTTCTGGACCAAAACTTTTGCGGAGAAGCTATCCTAATGTCCAGTAACCTATCAAGTTGTATACTCTTATAATAATGTTGGACATTAGGGACCTCCATACCCCCCATATCCTTGGAACGACATATCGTTCTAAATGCTATTCTATATTGGTTCTTTCACCAGATAAAGTCCCCAAAAACTTTATCCCACCTTGCAAACCAAAATTTAGGAACAGCTATTGGGAGATTTTGCATAACAAAATTAATTTTGGGAAGAATTTTCATTTTTATAAAATTGATTCTACCAATGGCATTAAGGGGGGATCCTTCCATTGATTTTAAAAGATATATCCCTTCTTCCTGGATAGATACATAATTTTCTTTAAAAAGATCGTCGCTGTTTTTACAGATGTTAATCCCTAGGTATTTAATTTTATGATCTGTATATTTGAAATGGTATTTACTTTTAATCTCTTCTAATAAACCCTGGTCACAACCTAGGTTTAACAAAATTGACTTCTCATTGTTTATTTTAAAGTTTGAGACCGTACAAAAATCCTCTAGGATATTATAGACTTTATCTAGTGAAAGTTGGGGGTTGCTTAAGGTTAACAATAAATCGTCCACGTAAGCCAGAATCTTGTTTTCATAGTCCCCTATTTTCCAACCCAATACCTCCGAATCTTTCTAAATATATGAAATCAAAACCTCCATGCACAGATTAAATAGCAGAGGAGAAAGGGGACATCCCTGTCTAACTTCGTTATTCATTGCAAATGGTTTGACATTATCCCGTTAACATTGACCCTAGCTTCTTGATTCTTATATAGTCCCGTAATTCTATTAATAATGTTTTCCCCAAAGCCATAGAATCTAAGTGATGAATAAATAAATGGCCTGGCTATTCGGTCGAATGCCTTTTCGGCATCGATTGCTAGAAAAACTGCTTTATTTTTGTTACAATTAGCTCTAAATTGAAAATTGATTGCAGCAAAGATGTTATCACGCATATGATGGCCTTTTCTAAAGCCGGCCTGTTCTTTGCCTAATATGTTATCCAGTACTTTTTCTATTCTTAATGTTAATATTTTGACATAGATCTTCACATCAGTGTTAATCACTGAGATCGGCCGGTAACTTGTGCAGTTTTCAAAATTTTTTCCCTCTTTTGGGATCACTGTAATAGTAGCCAAGTTACCGACGCGCGAAAAGGGTTCCTTACCATTATATTCATTTAACATTTTACAAAAACTTGGAATTATTTTGTCATCAAAGAACTTATAAAAATCGTCTCCAAAGCCATCTGGGCCTGGGCTTTTTTGACTTTGTAAGGTATGAATTACATCTTTTATTTGCTTATTGGTGATAGGGGCCTCGAGTTCCTCTTTTTCATCCCTCCCTAACTGAGGAAGCTTCAGCAGATGAAAATAGTCCGCTATTTGCTCCGGGGACACACTTATGTTTTGGTTAAATAATTCTTCAAAATAATTGGCAAAGACATTTCCCATGGTACTACTATCATAACAAATATTGCCTTTTCTATCACTGATCTTCTCTATATAATTGCGGTTCTTCTTTTTTTCTATTAATCTTGCCATAATTTTCCCCGGCTTATTAATGCTAATCGCGTAGTCTCTTTTCAACCGCTTATACTGGTTACGACACTGGGAATTTAGCAGGGAATTCAACTCTTGTCTGATACTGACAAGCTTTATAAAATTCGATTATGGGGGGAGAGTTATGGACTTTTTCAGCTTCACCCAAAGCCGACATTAAATTTTCAAGTTTCTGCTTTTTTTTCAAGTTTAATTCTGCCCGATTGTACCATCAGAGCACCCCTTATTACACATTTAAAACATTCCCATAAGGTACGAGAGCATGTAACAGAATTTTCATTCTCTTTGAAAAAGAGGTCAATTTGATCTCCAATCGTCTTTTTAACCCCGGGTTCTTTTAATAACTGCTCATTCAATTTCCAATTAAATTCTTTCTTGATTTTATTATTCCATTTAATAGTAATGAAAACCGGAGCATGATCAGAGTAAGTGATACAACCTATCTTAACATCAATTATGTCCAACAAATATTCCTGTTCCATAAGGAAAAGATCTAACCTTGTATAAGTATTATGCACCGGGGAATAGAAAGTAAAGTCAGACATTTCATGATTACAAATTCTCCATACATCGACCAGTTTCGTACTCCTGATTTTATCAACTAGCCTCTTTAATTGTTTCTTTCCGATACTGGACTTTTTTTTGGGAAGAATCCCTTTCCAGGTTTAATGCTATGTTACAGTCCCCACCCATTATTAATCTACCTTTTTTAAATTCTTAAACCTTATCTAGATGTTTCCTAATAAAGAGACTTTGTCCTTTGTTGGGAGAGTATATATTTACCAACGTAGTTAATTGGTTATCTAATTTACCTATTACCATCAGGAATCTTGCCTCCTCATCCCTTTTTATTAATTCAATCTCAAAATTAATTTTGGAAGATATCACGATTGCTACCCCTCTCGATTTACCTACAGTTCTGGAATTAAGAATCCATTGGTTCTATTTTTTGAAATGTTTACCTGGATTGAAATTGCCCCTAAAATGGGTCTCTTGAAGAAAAGCAATATCAATGTTATTTTTGCTAAGTTCATTTACAATCCTACCTCTTTTGCTACCCGAATTTGCGCCTTTAACATTAATTGTTTCTATTCTTATACTATTCATCTAACTTTATTTTATTCAATACGAACAAAAACAGAACACCCCATATGATAAAAAACCGCGTTACACAGGGCGGAAGTTATGATATTCGGCCCCCTTTGATCTGAGTGCAGTCAGTTGCCTATAGACATTGCCTGATGAGTGCTCATGACTAAATAGAGTGCACCTGTGTGTAATCTAATGTCAGTACAAATACAGCTGCTCTGTTAGAGCCTCAGAGGTTGTCTAAGTCAATATTGAGAGCAACAACACCGAGAAGTCCAAAGAACACACAAGACAGGTCCAAGACAGGTCAGGGATCAAGTTATTGAGAAATTTAAAGCAGGCTTAGGCTACAAAAAGATTTTCAAAGCCTTGAACATCCCAAGGAGCACTGTTCAAGCGATCATTCAGAAATGGAAGGAGTATGGCACAACTGTAAACCTACCAAGACAAGTCCATCCATGCATTCAAGAGGCCCATGGTGACTCTGGACGAGCTGCAGAGATCTGCAGCTCAGGTGGGAGACTCTGTCCATAGGACAACTATTAGTCATGCACTGCACAGAGTTGGCCTTTATGGAAGAGTGGCAAGAAGAAAGGCATTGTTAACAGAAAGCATAAGAAGTCCAGTTTGCAGTTTACCACAAGCCATGTGGGGGCACAGCAACCATGTGGAAGAAGGTGCTCTGGTCAGATGAGACCAAAATGGAACTTTTTGGACAAAATGCAAAACGCTATGTGTGGCAGAAAACTAACACTGCACACTGCACATCACTCTGAACACACCATCCCCACTGTCAAATATGGTGGTGGCAGCATCATGCTCGGGGGGTTCAGCAGGGACAGGGAAGCTGGTCAGAGTTGATGGGAAGATGGATGGAGCCAAATACAGGGCAAACTTGGAAGAAAACCTCTTGGAGACTGCAAAAGACTTGAGACTTGGGCGGAGGTTCACCTTCCAGCAGGACAATGACCCTAAACATAAAGCCAGGGCAACAATGGAATGGTTTAAAACAAAATATATCTATGTGTTAGAATGGCCCAGTCAAAGTCCAGATCTAAATCCAATCGAGAATCTGTGGCAAGATCTGAAAACTGCTGTTCACAAACTCTGTCCATCTAATCTGACTGAGCTGGAGCTGTTTTGCAAAGAAGAATGGGCAAGGATTTCAGTCTCTAGATGTGCAAAGCTGGTAGAGACATACCCTAAAAGACTGGCAGCTGTAATTGCAGCAAAAGGTGGTTCTACAAAGTATTGACTCAGGAGGCCGAAAAATTACGCACACCCCACTTTGCAGTTATTTATTTGTAAAAAATGTTTGGAATGATGTATGATTTTCGATCCACTTCTCACATGTACACCACTTTGTATTGGTCTTTCACGTGGAATTCCAATAAAATTGATGCATGTTTGTGGCAGTAATGTGGCAAAATGTGGAAAACTTCAAGGGGGCCGAATACTTTTGCAACCCACTGTATACAGTATATATATATATATATATATATATATATATATATATATATATATATATATATATACATACATATCCATACATACATACACACACACACACACACACACACACAGTATATCCATGGCAGGTTTTCTTTTATTTCCCATTTGTGTTACATAGTTACATAGTTATTTTGGTTGAAAAAAGACATATGTCCATCGAGTTCAACCAGTATAAAGTACAACACCAGCCTGCTCCCTCACATATCCCTGTTGATCCAGAGGAAGGCGAAAAAACCCTTACAAGGCATGGTCCAATTAGCCCCTAAAGGGAAAAATTCCTTCCCGACTCCAGATGGCAATCAGATAAAATCCCTGGATCAACATCATTAGGCATAACCTAGTAATTGTAGCCATGGATGTCTTTCAACGCAAGGAAAGCATCTAAGCCCCCTTTAAATGCAGGTATAGAGTTTTCCATAACGACTTCCTGTGGCAATGCATTCCATCCATGCACAGATCATGTCCTCTAGTCCTTTGAGAGGGCCTAGGGACAAAAAGCTCATCCGCCAAGCTATTATATTGCCCTCTGATGTATTTATACATGTTAATTAGATCTCCTCTAAGGCATCTTTTCTCTAGACTAAATAAACCCAGTTTATCTAACCTTTCTTGGTAAGCGAGACCTTCCATCCCACGTATCAATTTTGTTGCTCGTCTCTGCACCTGCTCTAAAACTGCAATATCTTTTTTGTAATGTGGTGCCCAGAACTGAATTCCATATTCCAGATGTGGCCTTACTAGAGAGTTAACAGGGGCAATATTATGCTAACATCTCGAGTTTGTATTTCCCTTTTAATGCATCCCAAAATTTTGTTAGCTTTAGCTGCAGCAGCTTGGCATTGAGTACGATTATTTAACTTGTTGCCGATGAGTACTCCTAAGACCTTCTCCAAGTTTTATGTCCCCAACTGTATCCCATTTATTTTGTATGGTGCTAGACCATTGGTACGACCAAAATGCATGACTTTACATTTGTCAACATTGAATTTCATCTGCCATGTATGTGCCCATATAGCCATCCTATCCAGATCCTGTTGCAATATGACACTATCTTCCCGAGAGTTGATGATTCTGCACAATTTTGTATCATCTGCAAAAACAGCAACATTGCTCACTACTGCATCTACTAGGTCGTTAATAAATAAATTGAAGAGCACTGGACCCAGTACAGACCCCTGTGGGACCCCACTGCTAACAGTCTCCCATTTTGAGTACGATCCATTGACCACAACTCTTTGTTTTCTGTCCATTAGCCAGTTCCCTATCCATGCACACAAACTCTTCCCCAGTCCTTGCATCCTCAACTTTTGCACCAGACTTCTGTGGGGAACAGTGTCAAAGGCCTTTGCAAAGTCCAAGTATATCACATCTACAGCATTCCCAATATCCATATTGGAATTCACTACCTCATAAAAGCTGAGCATGTTAGTCAAACAGGACCTGTCTTTAGTAAACCCATGTTGATGTTGAGAAATAAGATTATTTTCTACTATGAAGTCATGTATAGTATCTCTTAGTAACCCCTCAAATAGTTTGCATACAACTGATGTTAAGCTTACAGGTCTATAATTTCCTGGTTTTGATTTTTTTGCCCTTCTTAAATAATGGGAAAACGTGGGCTGTACGCCAATCGACTGGGACTCTGCCAGTTGCAAGAGAGTCACAAATGATAAGATAAAGGGGTTTAGCTATAACTGAACTTAATTCCCTTAGGACCCGAGGATGCATGCCATCCGGGCCAGGTGCCTTGTCTATTTTTAATTTATTTAGTCTTGCCTTCACTTCTTCCTGCATTAAGTATTTAATATTACAGTTAGAAGATTGAGACTCTTCTGCCTCTGTAATTTGCAACAGTGCTGTTTCCTTTGTGAAGACAGAAGCAAAGAAAGCATTTAATAACTCTGCCTTACCTTGGTCATCCACCATTGAGTTCCCACCCTCATTCTTTAGGAGTCCTATACAGTCAACCTTTCTTTTTTTAGAGTTGATATACTTGTAAAACTTTTTTGGGTTAGATTTGATATCCCTAGCGATTTGATTTTCAGCTTCGATCTTTGCCAGCCTAATTTCTTTTTTACAATTTTTATTGCACTCCTTATAATTGCTTAGTGCAGCCTCGGTCCCCTCCTGTTTTAGGACTTTATAGGTATTCCTTTTCCTCTTCATTTTATCCCTAACCTTTCTATTCATCCATAGAGGCCTTTTTTATTCCTAGACATTTTGTTTCCATATGGGATATACATACTACAGTATTGATTGAGAATAAGTTTAAAAGCTTGCCATTTCCCTTCAGTGTCCTCCCCTTGTAGTACATTATCCCAGTTCACCAAACTTAGTGCCTGCCTAATTTGATTGAACTTTGCTTTTCTAAAATTCATAGTTTTAGTGGTCCCGCTGCCCCGTGGCCTATCAGTCACCAGATCAAACGTTATCATGTTGTGATCACTATTTCCCAAATGTTCTTGAACCTGCACATTTGATAAATTATCTGGTCTATTAGAAATGATCAGATCCAGTAACGCATTCCCCCTAGTTGGTTCCGTTACCTATTGAGTCAAATAATTGTCCTGTAGTGCTGCCAGAAATCTGCTGCTTTTACCAGAATGGGTAGCCTCAATACCCCAGTCAATGTCTGGAAAGTTGAAGTCGCCCATAATTATGACCTCATTTTTACTTGCAGCTTTTTCAATCTGCTGTAGTAATCGCAGTTCTGCAGCTTCATTAATATGAGGTGGTCTGTAGCATACCCCAAAAAGCAATTGGCAACTTTTATTTCCACCATGAATATTTACCCAAACGGACTCCACATCTTCGCAATCTTCCTCCATCTCATCGTTGAGGACAGCTGTAAAAGAATTCTTAAAGAGAATCTGTATTGTTAAAATCGCACAAAAGTAAACATACCAGTGCGTTAGGGGACATCTCCTATTACCCTCTGTCACAATTTCGCCGCTCCCCGCCGCATTAAAAGTAGTCAAAAACAGTTTTAAAAAGTTTGTTTATAAACAAACAAAATGGCCACCAAAACAGGAAGTAGATTGATGTACAATATGTCCACACATACAAAATACATCCATACACAAGCAGGCTGTATACAGCTTTCCTTTTGAATCTCAAAAGATCATTTGTGTGTTTACCTTCTGTCCCCTTCTTCTCTTATGCACTGAACATTACAGGCTTTCTGCAGACAGCTCTGCCTGTGCCTGTGTTTGTAATTCCTCAGTATGTGTCAGCCAGCTACTTTCACAGCCTAACAGAGGAGGATTTTTATCCAGCACTCTTCTATCACTGATAAGATAGCAGAGAAGCTGCTGGCTTATGTAAATAAAACACACACTGGAGTGTGCATAGAGGAACAGACCAGCACGGAAGAGTTGGCAGCCTTCCAGACACAGGCCGACAAGTCTGACAGGGGAAAGATACATTGATTTATTACAGAGACCGTGATAGTACAAAGTGCTGCAGTGAGCCAGAACAGATTAGAATAGGTTTAGGAACTTGTAGGATGGTAGAAAAAACGTTGTAATTTTTGTTACAGAGTCACTTTAACAAAGAGACAAACCCCTCCACCTTTTTTCCCTGTTCTATCCCTCCTAAACACATTGTTATAGTCTTTACTTGTGATACATATACATTTTGCAATTTTCACTCTTAATTGTTTATTGTATAGCTTGAAACAGATACCACCGAACATTTAATGAAAGTCAATCAGCCATTGGTGATTCAGGATTTTTCTTGCTCATTGTTTTGAGTTTTCGTCATTGCTTTTCCTCCCAGTTAAGAAATTGGACATCAACAAAAAATGTAGCATCTGTACATAGCTTTAGATAGATCTAACAAAGGCAAGTTAGGCCCAGTGCACACCAAAAACCTCTAGCAGATCCTCAGAACGCTAGAGGTTTTTGAAGCAGATTTCAGTGCGATTTTAGGCATGTGATGTTTTCTAAACATAGGGGCAAGCCAATTAACTTATCTATATGTTTTGGGGATGTGGGAGGAAACCGGAGTGCCCGGAGGAAACCCATGCAGACACGGAGAGAACATACAAACTCCTTGCAGATGTTGACCTGGCTAGGATTCGAACCAGAGACCACTATGCCACCATGCTGCCCATGTTTTTTTCTCTTAGTCTTTTATAGTCAAAATGATACAATGACTGATTTAAAAACACCTATATCTTTTCATGAAATGTTTATCATAGTCTATGTTTTAATGTGCTGCTTGAGCAAGCAGAAATAAGCTTTCCGAAAAGTTAAACGGTTTTCTCTTTCCAGCCTGTGGACATAAGCTTAGATTATGAGAACATGTTATGGTCACTGTTTCCAAGATTTTCCCTAATATGAACATTTTTAATATGCCCTGCACTGTTTGGATTTAATAGATACAGTGGAGTGTTGTTTGCAGTTGGGATTCTGGGGATTTTGTATACTAGTGCACACAGTTACAGTATCTTGCAGTATGTTTATAAATTCTCTGCCTTTCATATTCAGAAAATGAATCCACAAAATTGCACCTTACACTAATGTATTATATTGAGAAACACTTCCCTAACTTCTCTGTGTAGCCATCCTGCCAGCAAGGCTATTCAGTACCTGTGCAAATTGTAATCTCTGTGTAATAGTATTGCTGGGATTTGTAGTTCTATGAAATTCAGCTCTGAAACAGTTGATAGTTTGCTCTGCTTGCACTTATCCTCCCACATCTAGGTGGAGAATGCCTGTCACCAATAGGAGAGCAGCTTTTACACTGTGTAGATTTGTAGCCAATGAGAGAATAGCCCATATGCAATTAACTCTTCTGAGTTTTCTCCCAGGTGATATTTACAAACTTGTCAATAAAATGGCTTTTGAACCACCAGTAAGCAAGAAAATACTTAAAATTAATTTGCTAGTACTTTTCCAAGTACTTTTTGATACTTTTTCAATTGCAGAGTGCTGAAAAGTTACTTTAAAGGACTACTGTAGGGGGGTAGGGGGAAAAAGAGTTGAACTTACCTGGGGCTTCTAAAGTTGAAAAACCACTGCGCCTGCGCGGCCCTGTCCTCGCTCCCGCTAATGTCACCAGGAGCATACTGCACAGACACAGACTGTACTGGGCCAGCGAGGGCCCGACTTTAAAGTCGGAAATTCCAGAAGTGTACTGGAGGCGGGGACAGGAGCATCAATGAGTGAATGCACTGGTACTGGCACAGGATGTCTGCAGGGGACCATTAGAAGCACCAGGTAAGTTCAACTCTTTTCTCCCCTACAGTACTCCTTTAAAAAGAAGATGAAAAAATGTCTCCCAGGAGAAAACTGAAGAAAGAAAAGTGATATGGTCCCCAATGTCTTAGCTCAGAAAACAGAGAATTTGGTCGGTGGCCCTAACATCTGTTATCATGAAGACCCTTGAAAGAGTGGTCCTGTCTCTCTTGAAACTCTCCACCATGCCCCTTCTGGACTCCCATCAGTTTGCATAGAGAGCAAATAGGTCCACAGGCAATGCCATAAATATCTGCCTGGAGCTCATCAGCGATCAACTGGACAGATTGGACCTGTGTGCCAGAATACTCATCCTGGACTTCAGTTGAGCTTTTAATACCATATGCCCACTCTTACTTCAAGAGGATCTAGCAACACTGGGGGTCCACCCAACACTACGCCTCTGGATTCTGGACTTCCTAACCAACAGGTCCCAAATAGTCAAGCTGAGAGACATCTCCTAAAAACCAAGGTCTACCAACATGGGTGCCCCGCAAGTCTGTGTCCTCTCTCCAATGCTGTTCTCCCTGTAAGGTTAAGGTTGTCAAATTTGCTGATGATACCACCATAGTCGGCCTTGTCACAAACAACGACGAGCAGGCCTATCACCAGCAGGTTGACAGAATATGTCACTGGCGCAGGGAAAACAGATTGGTCCTCAATACGGCCAAAACTGTAGAGATGATCACAGATTTTAGAAAGAATGCTCCCACACCACCTCCAATCCACATTGATGGCATTGAGTTGGCAAGACTTCCCTATGTTCACCTCTTGGGCACTACCATCTCCAATGACTTGATGTCATACTTACCAACCTGTTCCAGTCCGGCGTTCCCGCGGGCGTGTTGTTCCACGCGCGCGCGGGTGCGCTGGGCTTTATAACTGCCCCTGTTTTTTTTGGCGCGCACAGCGTTACGCGCTGCGCGCGCAAGGTCATACGCGTGTGCAGTGCGCGCAAAAGGTCACGCGCGTGCGCATAGGGGCGCGCGCACGCAGGCGTGATTACTGGCGCCAAAACTTCCTATTTAAACAGCACTGCCCTCTGGAGCAGTGCTGTTAGTTCTTACAGCGTGTGCCTTGTATCCTGAGCGTTATTCTGATTGTTATTCCGGTATTGACCTTGGCTTGTTCCTGACTACTCCTGATTGCTGCCCGTCCTGACCCTTGGCTTGTTTACTGATTATGTCTGATTGCAGCCTGCCCTGACCTTGGCCTGTCCTCGACCTTCCAGATCTCCGCCTGTCCTGACCTCCTGCTTGTCCACGACCTTGAGTGTCTGTTACTGGCTCTCCTCATCGAGACATCAACTGTTCTCCAACCCTCTGTGGGATAACCTTAAGCGCAACCTGGTGGGCACTAGGCAGCAAAGTATCCACATTCCCCTCAAGGGTTTGTGGTCCTGCTTCCTCCTCAAGGGGTTGTGGGTGAAGACCCGTGGTCACTTAGACTCTGTGCTTGGGTGGTCCGTATTGCAGTGGGGCGGTCAACAGCATCTGCATCTCACCGCCTAACACTTGAGCTGGAAGGCAAACACCAGCTCCACCCTGGTAAAAGCCCAGAAAAGGCTCTTCTTCCTCTGTCAGCTGAAGAATTTCAGTTTGGCCCAAGAGGTTCTGACAAGATTCTATACTGCCATCACTGAATCGGTCCTCTGCTCGTCCATCCTGGTCTGTTATGCTGGCTCCTCTGCCAGTGATAGATGTAAACTTCAGAGGGTTATCAGATCAGCAGAGAGAATCATTGAGATACCTCTCCCCCCACTCTATAGCAGTAGGAGAACAGAGGCGCCAGCAGGATAAAATGGATAAAACGTTTAAAATTTGCTTGGAGGAAGTGGTGGACTTTGCAATGAGTGGTATTAGTAATGGAAAAGGGTATATGTCAGCAAGTGTAATGGGTAATAAAGCATCGAGAAGAGAACAGGGGGCCAGAAATATAAGGTAAAGTGTGCAAATAAAATAACATAAAGAACTCACCAGAATTTCGGCAATAGCAGGTGTAGCACCTCAGTGAAGTGGTGAGGATGCTCAACTCTTTATATATACAGGTACTTACTAATAGGGCCAATTGGATGTGTGGGATGTATTAGGTGGGCGGGGTAAGGGCGAGTGTGCGAGCAGCCAATGGGCTCTCGCCACCTGTGTTCGGTGTGTTGGGTAGTTGGGGGGGGGGGATACAGGTATCATGTGTAACGGTTGTGGAACTTTCTCCGTGATCAGCGCACAACGCGTGCGCTGACACGGCGGAAATCCTCCACAAGCGTATATTTGCAGGCACCCAGCAAAAGGTGCTACGCACCTGTAGAGGGAAATTCCTGTCGGCAGATGGCGCTGGGGAGTGCAGAGGAACCAATCCTCTGTACCTTCACAAATGTCAGACAGGAATTGTACGAAGCGCAGAACGCAATCGCAAGAGAGGCGATTGCGAATGAGATTGAGCAAAGGGATAGGTTGTATGTGTGTGCGCCAATCCAGTCGCCACCCCGCGACCGTGCACACACAACAGCAGATACGAAATAGGAACGCGATCGCGAGAGGTGCGATCGCCAGACGTGACACAAGGCAGATCAGAATAGAATACGAGGGTAGCAAAGGCACAGCAAATACAATAAGGAGATACGGAAAATAACAACGCTAGCTAACCGCGAACACCGCACTCATTCGCAACAGTGCACGCGGTTATGCGCAATCTCCACGTGATAAGCACAATAGAGACAAGCACGCCTAACTAACCATTAACAGACAAACATGAAACAGAGGACGCGAGCGCTTGCTTAATGGTTACCTCACCGAGCCTGCAGCAAGCGTAGCGGACAAGACAGACACACAAAAACAGGGACAAACGAGAGATAGGATCCACAGCACTAGCGAAAAGTGGCTAGCGTGATCCAGGTACAGAGTAGCAGAACAGAAGGATCCCCAGCGCTAGCGAAAAGTAGGTAGCGCGATCCCAGGAGACAGAACAGAAGGATCCCCAGCGCTAGCAAAAAGTAGCTAGCGCGATTCCAGGAAACAGAACAGAAGAGATAGCTGGCAGCAACCGCTGCACCAGCTATACTCCAAGAACAGAGATCAGAACCATTTCCTGTCGACCACCATAGGGGCAGGACAATGGCAACATGCAAGACAAGACAGAACAGGCAATACGGATAATACAACCTGACTGGGCTAGAAGGGGAGCATAAAGCAACCCCCAGGAATTAACTATACTAGATAGCAATGGCTGACACTCCAGCAGTGTCCATCAGGAACAGACCATGGAAGGGAAATGTCCAGCAAAGCATTCTGGGAACCATAAAGCTCTTATAGTGCCAGTCATCAAAGAAGGCAGGTAGGGGATTTGCATAACGAATGTATGCAAATTCCCCAGCAAGAGAACAGACCAGAAACTTGCAATGGAAAGACAGGTCTCTGTTCCAGAGACCTGCAGCCCACAGACTAGAGGAATGGGCAAACAGCTGTCTGCCTGTGCAGCCAGCTGAGCGGATCATCACATCATGGTGACCAAATGTGCAGCTGACTAGAGGACTGGCTGAATAGAGTACTGATTAAGGGCACTGCCTCTGATATGGGAGACCAGGGTTCAAATCCCGGCCAGGGCTCAGTGGTGTTTGGACACTGTAAGAGAGCCCATATTGTAAATGGGCAAAAGAATGAACTAAGTAAAAAAAGAGAATATGCAAAGGTGTTTTTCAAGAATTAAACAAATATAATGATTCCTATTTTCGATCCAGTGGGAATATAATTAGCATATTTGACAGAGGGATTGATGTGTAAAAGTATTTAGCTGCCATCTAGTGGACCAAACAGTTATGACCAGGTCCTAAGACACAAGCATAAACAGACATGTAAGAGACGCAGGAAAATTAATAAAAACATAGTCATAACAGTAATAAACAAATATGGATCAACTTAATAGTCCTGGACAATTATAGCAATAGGTAAAATGCACATAACTATAAAACCAAATTATACTTTTTGACATAAACATATGTAAAATAATGATAGAGGTGTTGTTGTAAAACTGGACGATGTTACACTAAAACTTATTGGGACAAATAAAATTAAATTAAAAAAAGGCATAAAACAAGACAAAAATAGGGTAAAATAGAGCAGCCAAGATAAAAGAAAAATGGTATAGGAGATATTTTAGTAAATTTTTTCCAGAACTTCATTCAGACCCTCAGGGGTGAGGGTTCTTATAGTTTGTATCCAGAACATTTCATATTTTTTAAGTTGTTCGAGTGCGTTTGACAAACTTGCATCAATTGAGTCAATTAGCGTAATGTTGAAGAATTGTGGGTTTTTGCCGTGGTGAGTGCAGAAGTGCCGTGATACGCTATAAAGGGGGAAGTTTTTAGTGATGTTTCTTTTGTGTTGTCCGATTCTGCTGCGGGCCAACTGTGTAGTCCTCCCCACGTACTGGAGTCGACAGGGGCATGAGATGAGGTAGATGACAAATTTAGATTCGCAGGTGAGGTGTTTTTTTATGGGATATTGAATACCGGTACTGGAGGAGACAAAGAATGTGCAGGTGTTGATAAATTGACAGGCTGTGCAACAGTCTTTTCTCCCACCACTCAACCTCCTCTATGTCACGAGACTGTGCTCTAGAGCAGTGTTTCTCAACATTTTATTGGTATGTACCCCTTTTAAAACCCTGTACTCACCAAGTACCCCCTAGCATAGGAAACATTATCACAAGTACCTCTTAACAAATATATATTTAATCATAGTACATGATAATTGGTTCTAAACAATTTCCAAGCATTTACTATTGCTTATAATTAGCTAAAATACAAATTTGGTGTTGTTTAAATGAGATTTATTATTTTCTAAAACTTTAAATTTGTTATTCTTGGTTATGTATATCAAGCGCGAGTACCCCCTGGAACCAACAGAAGTACCCCCTGGGGTACGCGTACCACACGTTGAGAACCTAGGCTCTAGAGCATTGAGGATTGCAAACAATGCCTCTCACCCAGGCCACCACTATTTTAGTACTCTCCCATTAGGCCAGAGCTTTCGGGTTACTGTCACCAAGATTGAAAGGCACAGGAACTCCTTCTTTCCCTCTGCTGTTAACCTCTTAAACTCCTTTTAAACTACAGCCATGAACCCCTCCCTCCCCCCGGGGTTCACCAGTTGCCAATAAGGTGTGTCATTCTGCAAGAAACTGTAACTGAACTGCATCTTACTGTGTCACCACCTCTTTTTGGTGTTAAAGTGAACCTCCGGACTAAAAATCTACTCAGCAGAACTGAAAAGGCTTGGTGTTTCTTTAACAGTTTCACAGCATCAGAACGTTGTTTTTCTTACCAAAGCCTCATTTTAGCTGCATTTTTAGCCAAGCTCCGCCCATCAAAGAAAAAAAGCCTGGGCTTTTTTCCCCTGATGCTGTGCAGAGCATGATGGGATTTCCTATGTTCAGGGCCGGTTTAAGCAACAATGTGGCCCCAGGGCAAAATAAACCTGGGGGGACCCCCAACATATACCCCGGAACAAAAATCGGCATTAGGGGACCTTTTTTGCAGCTGGTATAGTCAGGGTGTGAAGTCCCAATCGGTCAGAGCTCCACATTCTGGCTATCCCAGCCTGCATGGGGGACAAGGGGTTAAAAAGTTTCAGGAGGGGGGACCCCACATAATTAAAAAAAAATTCCCACACTCTAAACATAAAATAAAATTGGGAAAATAGGAAAAAATGCCAGGGATCTTCATACAGCCATATTGCGGCTGTATAGCGATCCCTGGCCAAAGCGCTGCGGCTGCGTATAGACCCCCTGGAAACCCCGTCAGGAAATTTATTGCGCTTTCGTTTGATGCATGTAAAATTACACTACCGTGCTACTAAAAGTGACATTTACCACATTTAAAAGTATACTTTTTTCCTTCTAAACTTTAAAATCGATTTTCTCAAAAACTATAAGGTCTTTTTAAAAAATTGTTTTTTTCCTCTTATTCCTAATGATCTCCTTAACACATCCTGCAAATTTAGGGTTTCTAGCATTTAAGGTGGATTTGCTATTAACCATTAAAGTCGGCAGGTTTTTAAATGTTTTTTTTTTTTCCTTTGAAACTTTAAAATCGATTTTCTCAAAAACTATAAGGCCGATTTGAAATTTTTTTTCCTCTTGTAGCCACTGGGGGCCCCTACAAGCTCTGGGGCCCTGGGGCAGCTGCCTCCTTTGCCTTAATGGTAGCGCCGGCCCTGCCTATGTTGTTATTCACATTGCCTAGCAACTGGGAGGGGTGATCAGCACACAGGACAGTTGGAACTGAGTATCATGCTCCCTGTCACCTCCTTTCAACCAAAAAGATGGCTGCCATCATGAAATCAAACATTTCCTGTTCTTTTAAAACAGGGTGGGTAAGAGATTATATTACCTATCTATTTTAATTAACATAACTAATGTAACTTAATGACAGTATGTTTGTTTAGGCTGAAGTTCCTCTTTAAGTGTCCACGTTCTGTTACTTTTATTGTCTTATTGTGCTATTATCTTATTGTCTTGCATTGTATTTTGTAAATATGATGTGCTGAGCTATGTATGTGCCAAATCCAATTCCGGGCATGACCCAGTCATGCTTGGAAAAATAAATGATTCTGATTCTGAATTTCTAGAATCTGGGAGAGTGAGCCTGAGCTGAGAGATCTGAGGGATTACACAGTCTTCCACACACAGAACAGAACTGTCTGGAGACATAGCAGAGAAAGGACTGATAGAGGTCTGAAGAGGAGAGTTTTACTCAGAGCTGCTGAGCTATCTGGAGGTGAAATCCTTTCTCCACAGTGTCCTGTGACTGCATCCTTTCTGAAGGAGTGTGACTGACTACTTCACATCAGGGATGGTCGTAGTCAGCCAACTTCGCTACGCTGGAAATACGCATAGTTTTACGCAATTACGCATCGCCAGACTACGGCTTCGAAAACAAATATTTGCTTTGCATGCATTTTGTAGAATATGCGTTAAAATACGCAATTACGCGTAGTGCGAAGCGTAGTGTATGCGGATACTTATGCACGTATGCAGAAAATTGTACGCATTCATTTCTTTATAAATGCATATACTGGGAACCCTTCTATGCGTACATTCCCCTTTCCAATGCGTAAATTTGTATGCATACAATCGCATGCGGAAAATTAGACGCGAGTAACGCATTCGTAGTTCACTACGCAATACACATGTTAACTACGCATAGTGGGCGTAAGCTACGCGTAGCGGTACTTTGCTACGCGTAAATTCATAAGCGTAGTTTTGAAACTTCGCCTATGAACTACGATGCGTAGATGCGAACTACGATGCGTAAATTCGCACTGGCGTAGTTTCTGCTCATCCCTGCTTCACATGGCTGCTTCATAGGCAAACACAGGGGGGGATTACAGCTGCCCAGAATCCTCCCTCAGACCAGGGCCTGTGCAGTGTCTGGGGACAGGTACAAGTTGAGACACCAGAATATGTGCAATTATCCTGCAGCACACAGCACTGTCCCCTTTCTTTCCCTGCTACAGTTGACTTTGGATGTAGCAGCAGCATGTGTACAGAGCATGAAGCAGCAGCGTGTGTACAAAGCATGGAGCAGCAGCGTGTGTACAGAGCATGGAGCAGCTCTGGGGAACTTAACAGAGTCAGGTATGATAATAGGATAACAGAAGCCCCAATAGGATAAAAAACACTAAAAGAACTTAAAAACCCATCTTGGTAATAGAGGCAGTGGTGGACTCACCCCCTCCAAGCAGAACACACGACTGTGGATTTTCAGTCAAAACAATTTTATTGGATACTCCAAATAAAGTGCAACGCATTTCACGGGATGCAAACCCGCTTCATCAGGCAATAACAGATAGGAGTAAACAGCTGTAACAGAGACAATAGAGTAAATGAAACTGTAGTGCTTTGGCAAAATTCATTCTGATTATTCGGACATTGATTTGGCTATGAATATATTTCAATAGTGGCATAAAAATATGTTGCATAAATCTGCATGCATATGCATGAACCTGTGTTTGAAATACATGCAATCGACAGAGAATTGTGGTATACAATAGCAAAGATTATTGGGGGGAAAAAAAAACATATATATATTTTGTTGCATAAATTTGTATGCATATACATAAACCTGTGTTCAAAATACAGTTGACAGAGTAGATGGGGTAATGGGCAGGATTCAATGGGAAAAGGCCACGGTGGACAGGAAGTGCATTCATTTGGCTATGAATATACCTCAAGAGTGGCATAAAATACGTTGCATAAATTTGCATACCTATACATAAACCTGTGTTCGACAAACATACAATTGACAGAGGATAGTGGCAGGAATTAGTATCCAAACTATTGCTAGTTTTAGTGGAAGTATGAATCGCACAGTGAATTATACGTTTAAATTAAATAAAATACAATAGCAAAGATTTGTAACCGAGATTAAGCTTATATAAAAGGACTACTGAATATGGAATCTAGTAATTAGAACCAATATGTAATAGTACCCAAAAGGTATTAAAATGTGCCTGTAGAGGTAAAGGAAAGATTGGACTTACCATCTGCCAGTATCATCAACACTGAGCGCCTCTGTGCTGGTTGAGGACGCTTTAGCATGTTAAATAGAGGAGGTAATGGACGGGAGTCAATGGGAAGATGCCACAGTGAATCAGGAAGTGACGTCAGGAATGAGACAGCAAAAAAATTAGATGGACTGTGTGATGTGCCGTTAAAGTTGCACCGGCAGTGGATAAGATGTATGGGAAGGGTGCGCCGATAACTGCGCATTAAATTAAAAGAAAAAAAGAGTGTGTGTTTAAGTAACATAGGTGTGCACATGTGCACTAATGACCCAGGTAGCCATCTTAGCGGAGGCACAATTGTAAGAAGCAGTAACAAGCTGCCATATGTGTGGCAGAGTAGTATTGATAAATAAGAGGGGTGGCTTGGTGCCCTCTAGTGAGCAATTTCAGAATAGTATGTGTAGGTAATTAAAAATAGTGGTTGAGCGATGTGAGGATTTTAATGCACACTTTTGGTAAAATAAATCATTTAGGTACCTATAAATCTGTACAGTATGAAGGTAAACATAAATAGACAAATGCATTATGGAAATGGTGAACATTAAATTCAAAAGCATACAAAAAAACTGATAAGTGTTGCATATTAATTATGAACATTATGTTTGTAAAATGCAAAGATTATGGAAACGCACACTGTATTGTCAAGTAGTAACCATAAAATCAATATTTAAAACATGATATAACATATAATAATATAATAAAAAATGATATATGAAACATAAAAGATAGATAATGAAATATGGATTAGATATTACAATTAAATTCAATTCAGACAAAATATAGCACGTAAAGTAATAAAATCTGATAATTATTGCGCTAAAAAGAGAGGACTAGCTAAAAGGTATAACGGATATTTGGGATAGGATCAGTATATTTTTTCCAAGACTTCATTGAGCCCTTCTGGAACCAGTGTCTTTAGCGTCTGGATCCAGTACATCTCGAGTTTTTTGAGTTTGTTATGAGCATCAGATTCTGTTTCATTAATGGTGTCGATTAAAGTGATGGTGAATGTGTCAGGGTTGCTATGGTGCTCGGAGTGAAAGTGACGTGAGACACTGTGCATGGGGTATTTATTCAATATGTTTCTTTTATGTTGGCCAATGCGGCTACGGGCTATTTGTGTGGTTCTGCCAACGTATTGGAGATGGCAGGCACAAGAAATAACATAGATAACGAAGTTTGATTGGCAGGAGATGAATTTCTTGATTGGATACTGTATGTTGGTGATGGAGGAACTGAAGGATGGGGTGTTGGTTACAAAACAGCATGCCAGGCAACGTGGGTGATTACATGACCAAGAACCAGGCATGGACGGGGTTGGGTTGGTGACAGCTTTAGTATGGTGATTTCGTAGTCGACTAGGGGCAAGTATGCTTCGGAGGTTTGGTGCCCTCCTATAGGTGATGAGAGGTTTGGGTGGTAGGATGGGTCTGAGAAAGCGGTCCTGTAATAGAATCTCCCATCTGTTGTTCAATATAGTTTTTATGCCCTGATGTTCTCTACTGTAACGAGTAATGAATCTGGGGGGTGGGTTGTTATCAGTACTATTCGTAGGAAGTGGGTGAGATGATGTGGAGAATTTAGCCTTATGGCACGCATCACGGATTAATTTTTTGGGGTACTTCCGGGCAGTGAATTTTTGGGTAAGTAATTTAGATTGCATTTCATAATTATGAATATCAGTACAATTTTTATGGATTCTCCTGAATTGGTTATATGGTGTGTTTTGGGTCCATGGTCGGTAGTGGAAGCTTTGGAAATGGATATAATTATTTGAGTCGACAGATTTGAAAAAGGTTTTAGTTTTGATTCGATTTTGTTCAATAAAGACGGTCAGATCAAGAAAATCGATGGAGTTGGGGTGGTGTTGAGAGGTAAATTCTAGGCCCGCTTTATTGGTGTTGAGAAATTGTAAAAAAGATGGGATTAATGTAGTGTCACCTTTCCAGATGAAGAATAAGTCATCAATATAACGTTTGTACAGTACAATGTTGTTCTTAAATGGATTATTATGTTGTAAGAGTTGTTGTTCAATAAAGCCCATGGTAAGGTTGGCATAGGAAGGTGCAAATGAACTGCCCATGGCTGTGCCACTGATTTGGAGGTAGAAACTATCTTGGAATGAGAAAATGTTATTGTTTAAGATGAATTCCGTGCATTGTAAAAGAAAGTTTTGTTGTATGACTGGCATGTCAGGATTGGTGGAGAGGAAAAACTGTATAGCAGAGAGGCCGAAGTGGTGTGGAATATTGGTATAGAGAGAAGTGATATCACATGTAAGGCCTTGTTTCCATCTGTCCGCTTCTATCCGCTTTTTTTCAGCACATCAATGTTACAGATAGATACATGTTGCTGAAAAGCGGACAAAAGCGGACAGAAGCGCATAGATGGAAACGAGGCCTTAACCAGTGGTAGTCAGAGGACCAGGTGATGTCAGCTAACAGTTGAATGAGGTGTAGGGAATCTTTGAGGTATGAGGGAAGTTGTACTACTATAGGTTGGAGGTGTTTATCAATGAACCGGTAAAGATTGCTGGTCATGGACTCAATGCCTGCTATGATCGGTCTGCCTGGTGGTTTATGGAGATTTTTGTGTATTTTAGGCAGATAATAAAAGAAGGGGGTTTTTGGGTGGAAGTTAATAATGAAGTTTCTTTCGTTCTTTGTGATGATGTTATTAAGTAATGCTTGATCAATGAAGTCTTTCAGGATTTTGTTGAGTGCAGATGTAGGGTCAGAGGTAAGTTTCTCATAATGTTTCATATCGTTTAGAAGTCTAGCAGATTCTTCCAAGTAGTCGGTCCTATTTAAGATTACGATCCCACCGCCTTTGTCGGCTGATTTTATAACAAGGTCTGGGTTTTTTAACAGAGTTTGGAGTGCTCGTCTTTCTGGATAGGTAAGGTTGGGTTTTATGGTGTGGGTATGTGAAGGAAGGGATTGAAGGTCGTCTAGAACCATGGAGTAGAAGGTCTGAATGAAATTTCCTTTGGATGCTGTAGGGTAAAATCGTGATTTACCTTTAAGCTGGGTTGTGATGCATTTTTTAAGTAATATTTCATAGGGATTAGCGGTGACTATCGGTAGCTTGTCGTCGTCTGTGATGATTAATGGAGTGGATGTCAGGAGGGATTGGTTCTTTTTTATGGCGAAATGTCTTTTCAATGTAAGTTTGCGTATGTATGCATTCAAGTCAGTGAAAAGTTCGAACATGTTTGTGGAGTTCACCGGACAAAAGGATAATCCTTTTTCCAACAATGAAATTTCATGTTGAGTTAGGTTATGATTGGAGAGATTGAAAATGCCTTTGATGGACTGGGTATCGGATGTTGGCCGTGTTTGGTTTTTCTTTTTCTTTCTACCCTTGCCCCTGCAGCCCCTCTTCCTAGGCTTGGGCAGTGGATGCATGGTGTTAGTTACAGGGGGGGTTACGGTTAGGTGGTTGTTGGGCTGAGGAGTTGAGTAGTTAGTACATTCTGTGAGAGGGATGTGGGGAGTTCTAAAAAATAATTTGACAGGTTGGTTTGGGGTTTGTTGTTCAGGGTGGGCGCTGGGTGGGATAGAACACTGAGGGGCTGGAAGAAGGATTTGATGGAAGTTTGTACAACATTAGGGGCAGGGTGAGGAGGGGACTGTATGGATCTAATGGTCTGTGGTACAGTGGATTGGGGATTGGGAGAGAGAGATTTGTTTGGTGAAGATAGGACAGATTCACAGATGCTCACCTGTGATGCCCTAAGTTCTGTTAGGGAGGATTCGAGCAACTGTAGTTCTGTGAGGTTTTTAATGGCCTCTTGAGCGAGGATGGTTGGGTTGGTGATTGGGGTATCAAGGTGGGGTAATTTTGCAGCCTTGGAGTTGGGAATGGTGGCAGATGTAGTGCCTGCCGTCTCCGTAAGGTCAGCCGAACTATCAGGACTATTGGTAATCTCATTATAACTCCTTTTTTTGGGATTGGATCTGGCAGGTTTTGGTTCTAGGGTGGGTCTGAGGGTGAAGTGGGTGATGTTTGGTAGGTTATTAAGGCAAGGTTGGGGTGCGGATTTTATTTTGGATATGATGGTGGGTGTGGCCGTGGTAGTGACAAGGGGAGGGTTTGATTGGGGTGGAATGTTGACTAGGCTGGGTGTGATGTGTGGAGGGTGAAAGATTGGGGGAGGAGGGTAAGGTGGGTATTTGAAGTGTGGGGGTATGTGTGGCGGGGGATGGATAAACTCATGAGTGGGCGTGGTGTGGTGATGGGGTGATTCCTAAGTGGTTGGTGGTGAGGTGGCGGACCGGCTGGGGGAGGCCTGAGCTTACGTTCTCTTTCGCGATGCTCGGCATACGCCAGTCGGTCTCTATTAAGTTTTTTTATTTTAATGTCAATGGTGTCACGTTCAAATTTACTGACTCTTTGTGTTAAATTGGACATCAATAGGAAGTATTGAGGATTACTCATATGTAGGGAAAGGAACTCCCTGCACTCGTTAATGGTTGGCTGTAATTCGCTGACCAAGATTTTGCGTTTGTTAATCGACCTAATCATCATGCCTTCGACACAGGTTTCTAGGTACTCGTACCACTCGGTAGAGGAGGTAATATCTTTAGGAAAAGCAGATAAAGTTTTAATTCGAATTCCATCAGGTGAAATTTTTTCATTGATGTAGGTTTGTTGCATTGCTATGTCAGCAAGGTGAAAAAATTCATCTTTAAGGGCATTTTCCAATTTTTGGAAGGTGGGTTTCAGGTCAATGTATTGTGGTGTAGGATGTTCGGTGGCTGATGAGATGGTGGGGCCATTCGATGGGTCAGGATCACGCTTGAATTGTGCAAGTAGATTGTTCCTATGGATGGATCGATCATCGACAAACTCCATGTTCGAGGGCTGCAATTGGTGTATGTTGCCCAATCCGTGGAGGGGCCAAGCAAGCTTGCAAAGGATGAGAAAAAGAGAGAACACCAAGAGCCCAATATAGTGTAGTATGTACTGGTAAGGTATAATTGATAGAGTAATAATATTAATTTAATACTCACAAACCAGGGTTACCAAGTAGGCAACCACTGTCAAACTGTCAAAATTACCACCCTGTTCTGTGGCTTTCCGTCCCGAGCCTGACTCGGGATTAACGCTAAGGAGGTTAAAACCCCTTTTAACCTCCTCAGCGGTATGGACGAATATATCCGTCCATCACCGCCGGAGGTCGCCGCTCAGGCCCTGCTGGGCCGATTTTTACAAAATAAAAAGCAGCACACGCAGCCGGCACTTTTCCAGCCGCGTTCGCGGCCTGATCGCCGCCGCTCTGCGGCGATCCGCCGCGAGCAGCGGCGAAAGAGGGTCCCCCCAGCCGCCCGAGCCCTGCGCAGCCGGAACAAAAGTTCCGGCCAGCGCTAAGGGCTGGATCGGAGGCGGCTGACGTCAGGACGTCGGCTGACGTCCATGACGTCACTCTGCTCGTCGCTATGGCAACGATGTAAGCAAAACAAGAAAGGCCGCTCATTGCGGCCTTCCTTGTTTATTCTGGGCGCCGGAGGCGATCGGAAGAACGCCTCCGGAGCGCCCTCTAGTGGGCTTTCATGCAGCCAACTTTCAGTTGGCTGCATGAAACAGTTTTTTTTTTATTTAAAAAAAACCCTCCCGCAGCCTCCCTGGCAATCTTAATAGAACGCCAGGGAGGTTAATAAGAAACGATGCATGAAGGCATCGTGGTTTGTTAATAAAACTAACAATGATGTATGTGGGAAGGTGTATAATTAAAAAAAAAAACAATTATGTATCTATGTATATTTTTTTCTGTGGCATCAAGCAGCACCTCAGAAATGTTTTTTTTTTCTTCTAAGATTTCAGCTATTGTAGTGGCGTAATAGCTGGTGGCAGAGTGGCAGCAGACGGTAGTCGTGTACGGACCCTCGCGGTGGGAAACACAGACACAGCAGCAGCAGCAGCAGGAGGTGGCAGCTATTGTAGTGGCGTAATAGCTGGTGGCAAAGTGGCAGCAGACGGTAGTTGTGTGCGGACCCTAGCGGCGGGAAACACAGACACAGCAGAAGCAGGAGGTGGTATACAGGCAGCTATTGTAGTGGCGTAATAGCCGGTGGCAGAGTGGCAGCAGATGGTAGTTGTGTGTGGATCCTGGCAGTGGGAAACCCAGACACAGCAGCAGGAGGTGGTATACAGGCAGCTATTGTAGTGGCGTAATAGCTGGTGGCAGAGTGGCAGCAGACGGTAGTTGTGTGCAGACCCTGGCGGTGGGAAACACAGACACAGCAGCAGCAGCAGGAGGTGGTATACAGGCAGCTATTGTAGTGGCATAATAGCTGGTGGCAGAGTGGCAGCTGACCCTAGTTGTGTGCGGACCCTGGCGGTGGGAAACACAGACACAGCAGCAGCAGCAGTAGGAAGTGGTATACAGGCAGCACAGTTTTCATCCCAGACACCTCAAAAAAATTGTACAATTTTTTTTTTGTGGTCAACAAAACTGCCGGAGCAGGGTAATGCAGCAGCAGGTGTAACGTGTGGCAGCATGCAGGAGATTGTACCATGGATGGCACGTAGCGGTGGTACCACGGCTGCAAATACATTTAGAAGAACCAGACTTTTTGTTCAGGAGCCAGGAGGTTGTGGTGGTAAAGGATGCTAAGGTGATCCCAGCCACTTCATGTCCACCTCTCGCCAACAGCAGGGGCCAGGAACTCACCTTCCACCCAAGCCTGGTTCATCTTGAGGAAGGTGAGTCTGTCCACAGACTCTGGGGACAGACGGGAGCGCTTCTCGGTGACCACGCCACCGGCCGAACTGAAGCTTCTCTCCGACAGCACGCTGGAAGGGGGGCAGGACAGGAGTTCCAGGGCGTACTGTGTGAGCTCCCTCCAAATACCCAGCATCTTGACCCAGTACTCCATTGGGTCCACAGGGGCCTCGGTGTCAAGCCCGCTGAAGGACCCCATGTAGTCTGCCACCATCCGGGTCAAGCGCTGGTGCTGAGTGAAGGAGGATGTTGCTGTTGCTCCTCACACCTCCTCTCTAGGCAGCTCTAATGTGTAGAGTTGCCTTTTCAGGCTCTGCAGATCTCCTGGGTGCCTTACACTGCTGCTGGCCACAGGCACCGGCTGCTGTGTTGGCTGGACAGGGGCAGGGGACAAGGCTGGGGGAAGGCTTCCTCCAGTCTGCGAACAAGGGCCTGCTGCAACTCCCTTGTTCGTCACTGTTGGTCTCCACCCTGCATGAACTGACCCAGCTTGCCCTTCAGTCGTGGGTCCAGCATCATGGTGATCCAGATGTCCTCCCTCTGCCGCATCTGCATCACCCTGGGGTCTCTGTGCAGGCAGCGCAGCATATGCGCAGCCATGGGGAACAGGTTTGCCACAGCAGCCACATCTGGGTCGTAACTCCCGGTACATCAATGAGCATGCGGTGGCGTGGAAGGCCCTCTTGCTGCTGCAGGTCGGCCAGGAGGTGTGGAGGCGGGGTGTTTGGCGGGTGTGGCAGAGGAGGGAACAGAATCAGAGGAGCCTGCTGCATCTCCACTGACCCTGCGTGGTGGCACCACCCACTATGCTGCTGCCGGGCCCGATGCTGCTGATGCCTCCCCCCCTTCCACCAAGCTCACCCAGTGAGCCGTGAAGGACAGGTAGCGGTCTGTCCCGAAACGGCTTGTCCATGAGTCCATGGTGATATGGACCTGCTCGCCCACGTCGTGATCGAGTGAACGGGCCCCGTTGGACACCCTGGACTGGTGCAGCGCTGGGATCGCTGTGCAGGAGAAATAGTGGCGGCTGGGGATGGGCCACTCCAGGGCTGCACACCTCAGCAGCGCACGCATGTCACTCCCCTCCTGCACGAGGGAGTACGGCAGGAGTTGGGAGCACATTGCACGGGCAAGCAACCCGTTCAGTTGCCAGATGCGATGGTGGCCGGGAGGAAGAGCCTTGGTCACACCCGGGTAGGCTTCGCTCAGCAAGGTCTGCCGTTTGCCTGCTGCACGGGAAGCTGAGGAGGAAGCTATGGAGGGAGCAGAGGAGGAAGCCACAGAGGACTGGCTGCCCTCAACAGTCACAATGTCTGTGGTAATGAGAGCTCTGGACAGCGCGCTGGAGGGAGCAGTGCGTGGACGCGCTTCTGCTGTTGCTGCTGCCGGTTCAGCACGAGGGCGTGATGCTGCTGCTGAAGGGCAACCACGCGCAGCATCCCTCAGTCTCTCAAACTCATCAAACAGAGGCCTGTGATGCCTCTTCAGGTGTGCCTGGAGGCAGGAGGTACCCAACCTTAATGGATTTCTACCTCTGCTCTTGGTGATTTTGCAGTGGTTGCAGACTGCGAACGCGTCCTCAAGACTGGAAACTGTAAAACAGTTCCAGATTGGGGATGTGAACTGTCCCCTACGGCTGGAAGGGGGTGCCTGCTGCTGCTCTCTCGCGCTGGTTTGTGGTTGAGTGGTGGTGGTGGTTGTGGTGGTGATTGTGGTGGTGGCTGCTGAAGCAGCGGGCTATGGCTCCTCCTGGCTACCACGCACACTGCTGACACAGCTGCCCCTGTCTGTCATGCTGCTGCGCTGCACTACCAGAACCTCCTCCTCTTCCTCCTCGCTGCCTTCGGGGGAGAAGCTGGGCACATACGTACGATCCATCACAAGATCGTCTTCATCGTAATCGAGGTCTGTGTCCTCATGCCCAAACATATTCTCCTCTGACCCTCCAACCACCTCTTCACTCCCCACATCCCCTGCCTCAGGCTCCTCCCCAAAGCCTCCTGTACGACGGGCCCCAGCATCCCCTCAATTTCCTCCACAACTTGCCTCAGGGTGCTGGCTGATGCTGGGCTTATCATCAGTGAGCTCACATCCAGTGCAGGATCGCTGCTGGCCGCTGGGGTGGACGTGACCTCAAGCGGCGGGCGTCTGCTGCTGACCGGAGTGCTGGTCACTGTGGGGGTCTGGCTGGAACTAGTGGTGGCCTGCTGCCCCACCATCATCTCCACAACAGCCTGTGCCTGACTCTCTGGAATGGCACGGCGACCCTGGCCAAAAATGGGCGCTATGCGCCGCACCTCCGCAACGCGCCTCTCTGCTCCCTCCCCCTGAGCCGAGCGCATCATGGCTGCCGGCGGAACAGCCACAGACCTGCTGGCGGAGGCGATGGCACTGCCCCTCCTCACTCTGCGCTGACTGCTGATGCCCCTGCTGGCAGACATTGCACACATTATTATTAACAAATAAGAAAAACAAAAAAAAAATGTAAAAGGGGGGGGGGGTTATTTATTAACTGGGTGGTGGTGGTGGTGACAAGTGAGTGACTGACAAGCACTACAGTTAGTGAGTGTGTGACAGACAGTCAGCGAGAAATGATGACAAAATACACTGTGATGAAGTCTGACACTGACAGCACCTGGTGAAAAATCAGTCACTAACAACAGATGCTGCAGACAGTCAGAAAGAAACACGCTATACTAGTATGCTACACTGGAATAACTGACTGACTGATAGATACAACTGCCTCTCTAACTAACAATCAATATAACTAACAGTAAAATAGAGATAAAGCAGCTACACTGACCTAGTAACTAACTACTACTAGGCTGCCTAGCTAGCTAGCTAGCACTAGTGCAGGCCTGGGCCCTGTGGCCTGACGCAGGCCTCTGATAACCTAGCCTACACTAGTACAGTACAATCAATCACTGACTGACTAATATACAGGTGAACTGTAAAGCAATGAAAACGCTGTGCTAGACACTGCAAAAGACCTTGTTCAACAGCACTACAGCACTAGAGATGCTCTCAATACTGCAGAAGTCTCACAAGGACGGAGTTCTCAAAATGGAGGCTGCCTTATATAGAGGAGGGCACAGGCTCCCCTCCTCTGATTGGATGCTAGGCAGAGGCTGGGGCCCTCTGATTGGCCCAACACGTCTTCATAGACGTTACGAGCGCGTCACGAGTAGTTCGAGATCATGAGTCGTGATTCGCAGAGCAGGGACAAGGTCCTCCAGCACCCAAGGCTGAGACACCAAAGTGCGCCCCTCCATCCCTCCCACCTCAGCTGTCACACACTGATTGCTATTAGACTAAGAGGGCAACAGGGCCCACAACCTCCCCAACACCTTAATATCTAGTTATATGGCTTGCAGTCACTGCTATGTATCCCCTTTTCTTATTTCTTTCTGCTTCATACACAATTAGGAATGACAGCTGAATGAATTGTTCGCCCCCTCCTTCACTGCGCCCTGAGGCTGGAGCCTCTCCAGCCTATGCCTCGGCCCGGCCCTGGGATTCGCATCCGTTACGAGTGCACTTGTTACAGGTACTCGTGATATTTTTCAGTCACGAGTACCGATTACGAGCTCGTAACAGCGGAAAAACGACTTGTAATCAAGAGGTACTCGTGACCGCGAACTCGTGACAGCATCTCTGCCAGGAAGCTGTTATGGGGTAATAGCCATTTTTAAAATGGAGGACAGAGAATTCCATTGATCACAGTGGACAAACAGGATGCAGGAGAGGAGAAAGAGATTGAGGAGTAGATTATACAGGAGGTAAGTAAGACCTATGTATGGTTATTTTGATTTAACCACTTAAGGACCAGCTAACGCCCATAGGCGTCAGCAGGTCTTAAGTGGGTTACCATGGAAACGGCCGGAGGGTGTCTCCGTGAACAGCCGGAGAGCTGCCGATCGCGGCTCGCCGGCAAAATGTAAACACGCGGGGAAGAAATCCCCGCTGTTTACATCATACGGCGCTGCTGCGCAGCAGCGCCGTAGAGCAGATCGTCGATCCCCGGCCTCTGATTGGCCGGGGATCGCCGTCATTTGATAGGCTGAAGCCTATCCTACAATGTGCAGGACGGATATCCGTCCTGCGCTGCTCACAGGGGGAGGGAGAGGGAGAGAGCACCGAAAACGCTGCGGAGGGGGGCTTTAAAGAGCCCCCCCCGCAAAGCGCAGCAAGCCGGCAGCGATCAGACCCCCCCAGGAGGACATCCCCCTAGTGGGGAACAGGGACGGATCTAGGGGGGGGCAAGCGGGTCTCTTGCCACAGGCGCAGTTTGTTGAATTCTTAAAAAGGCGGCAAAATTTGGATGGGGAATGGCAGTTTAGGCGCCAAAACCTGACCTTGCCCCAGGCGCAACTTGGGGCAACTTGGTCTAGATCCGTCCCTGGTGGGGAAAAAAGGAGGTAAGTCTGATTGCCCTGGCTATTTCCTGATCGGTGCTGCGGGCTGGAGAGTCCACGCAGCACCGATCAGAAGAAAATCCCCTGGTCCTTAGTTAAGCAATAAAAGGGAGGTCGGTGCAAAATATAAGGTCCATAAAACAAAATTGGAAGATCTGTGAATTGTAAATGACTTACTACTGTTCAAATCACAAGCAGCTAGACTTCTGTAGCCCTTTCCTGCACCACTGACAAAATGAGCATGGCAAACATGATTGCAGGGCCCCCTTAAAGGTTGCCTCTGCAGCGAACTTCTTGGAATTGAGCTTGCAATGGTGACGAACATGTGAAAAGGGCACACTAAAAGATAGTGATGGGAATTCCGGGTCTTTTAAGAGAATCGGCTCTTTTGGCTCGGCTCCCATTAAAGAGCCGGCTCGTATGGCTCTCAAACAGCTCTTCATTTAATATCATTAGAAGCCACTCAGATATGGAAGAAAAGCCCCGCCCCGTCTCCATGACAACTCCAGGCTGCTTCTCTGAGTGGGGCAATCCCTCTTGCTGCTGCTCCTCTGCTCCGCCCCTTACACCCCTACAAGCTACAGGAGGAGGACTACATCTCCTGGCATGCCCCAGCGCCCTTTATTACAGAGCAGAGTGCACTGGTGAGTGACTCACAGGCATCGGCTCTTTTTAAACTGAGCACCAGCTCTTGTCGTTCGCAGCAAAGAGCCGGCTCTTAGAGCCGGCTCGTTCGCGAACGACCCATCACTACTAAAAGAATTTATACTTACCCAGGGCTTCCTCCAGCCCCACGAGCACCGATGCATCCCTCGCCGTCCTCCCGAGTGCCTCTGTTCGTGTGGTATCAGCCCCGGTAATTTGGCTCAGTCTTGCCAGTCGGCTCTTCTGCGCAGCACCTCCGCATATGAGCAGAAGAGCCCAACTGGCGTGGCTGAGCCAGTTACTGGGACCGATACCATGCGAATGGAGGCACTCCAGAAGACGGCAAGGGATGCATCGGTGCTCAAGGGGCTGGAGGAAGCCCTGTGTAAGTATACAATCTTTTACTTTGCTCATCTCAGGTTTACTTTAAAGTTTTGTTAACATTTATCAATGCATTTCACAAATGTTTCCAATGCACAGGTCTGTATAAAATACAAATACAAAATGTTGACATTGTCCAAAAATTGATTTTTTTAACTACAAATGAGAAAACACACTAGCATTACCACGCCAATATCATTAGATCTCCTGAGAATTTCCTCTAAGTTGGCAGTAGGTTAGTTATTCTCTCTCTGCTTGCTGTTCCTCCAAGCTCTTGCACTTGCGTCCTTTATGGCACTTATATCAAGGAGGCAGCGCGCCTTTCTTGTTTATTTTTGATACTATGTTATGCATCCTACAAGAAAGAAGGCATCTATCCCCCTCAGCACTCTTCTGCACATCTGAACTATTTTGGGAAAAGCAACTCTGCAATGTAACTGTATTTTTGACATTTGCAGTCTGCAGAACTGTATCACTCCCACCCGTCTTGCCATTGCCAAGGAGCAGAGCAGTTCTAGTGAAAGGGAGGGTCTCAGAGAGTAAAAAAAAGAGAGACGAGCAGGAGGAGTCAGGGAGTCAGTTCTCAGTGCCATGTCTTCATTTCCATGGGTGTGGTTATTAGAAAGACTTCTGTGTTGAATGTGTTCCGTTAGCAGAACAATCACATTGCTACAGACAGACAGCAGCCAACCCCGCATTTAATCCTCGTGTCACATCCCGCCTTCCAGCTGGAGCTGCATGGAGAGAAGCTGATAGAAAGCAGAAAGAGTTACAAAGAACAGAAATTAAGACAAAATGCCGAAAACTGTAAGTTCCCTATCTCTTTCCAAAACTTTCCTGCGTGTCATGTAACTGTCTAGGCTGCTATATATTTGGTCCAGAAAAGCTGGCTGCATAATGAAGGGAGGTCAGAGCAGCCACTAAGAATGTAACGCGTAGACGGCTAACGGAATTGATGCTGCTAGCTACATCTCTTTCTCTCACTCCCTCCTCAGGCTATGGAGTGCTTATGAGAGTCGCGTAATCAGTTTCTTTGCTCAGCTTTTATTAAAATATGTTGTAGAACTGGTTATTAAAGTTGTAATCATATTTTCATTTTAGGTAGCGTTCCAGCTTATGGGTTTTTCTTGTTATCCTTTTTTGTTTTGTTTTATTAGTTTAATGACAGGTGTCATTAAACTTTGAAAAAAGGGGTATTATACAAACTGATGTAACCCTCACAATGCCATAAATAAGAAGTTTGTTAAAGTTGAGACATAACTGTTTAGGGTGTGGTAGTGGTGAGGGTCTCTGCTTTGCTTCCCCTCAGCCACATTTTGTAAAGGCAGTTAAAGCATTCTGACTGGGGTGTGTAACTCAGGGTGTCTCCCTACTTCTCTTCGGCTAACAGGAAGTGACCAGTGTTAACCCTAGTGTACCCAGCTGCAATCATTCACACAGTAGCTGGACCTTCCATTTTATAGCAGGGGACATCATCACTCTCTGCCCATCCCTGTCTGGTTATTTAGCCACGTAAATGTTAGACCACTTTTTTTTTTTTTTTTTTTCATTGTAGATTAAGGGTGGGACTTTGTGTTGTCATATGTTCTTACTAATAGCTCATATACACAGACTTATTTTTTTGATAGGCTGTTGTATAAACGTGGGATTACCATACACATACTAATTTGATTACCTAACTAAATGCTGTGATGTTTGGCAACTATTGGTTGCAGTTAAGACAGTTTTTAGCATACTGATGTATTCGATCAGCTCTTGTACAAATGGAAAATAGAATTATTAGTGTACATGTGTTCTTAAATGATAGTTTGTTCAACTGATTGTTCTCAACTCGCCTAATCAGTTGTGATCCTTTTTGTTCACTGTTTCTCTATTACCTTTAGGGCTCGTTCAGACTATACGCGCTGCCGTGCGCATTTTAGCAGCGCGTATAGTGTGCGGCCCGCAAGAACGGTAGAAGGGCATAGATAGCCCTTCTAACGTTCCCATCGTATGCGCTGCATAGCAGCGCGTTTGCACTATCGCGTGCTGCATGCATTTTTGGGGAATTGCAGCCCAGATCCCATTCATTGTAATGAATGGGATCTGCAGCGCATAGTAGCGCAGATGGCGTGCGATCGGACGTGTTGCATTCCGATTGCACAGCTATCTGCGCTAAATGATGTGAACGAGGCCTGCGCGGCCCTGGCCTGCACGTGCTCTTGCTGGCATGGCCGGGAGTGTCCTGCCCAGTCAGTAGCAGTCATGGGTGTGGGTGTCTCTTTTTACCTTTTTGGCAAAAGACTGGTACTGACTTAGGCACTTTATATTGACCTGAGGAAGCGGGCCAGTACCACTGAAATGCGTTGTATTTTTGTGCATCATTTAAAATTATTTCTACCTTATGATTTAGAGTTGTTGTTCTTTGGGCACCTCCTAAAAAAATGTTTTTCCCAAGTTCATAATTACCCTTCGGGGTAGTGTATTGTACACTAAGGCTATCATTCATAAAGCATTTCCGCATGCGGAAATGCTTAAAACAGCTGACTTTACCGACCCCTTAGCAAAGTCAGCATTCGTAAAGGCTCTTTCCGCATGAAAAAATGACACTACCGAGCAGAGTGATAAATCACCGCCTTGTGCGGTGATTATCGGAACAAATGTAGCAAAATGTTAATTCATAAAGATCACCGCAAGTGGTGTGAGGTCGGGAAGTACCGCTCCCTCTGATGTGGCGATACCAATGTAACTGAATGGAGACACACAGACCTGCCTGGCACTGATTGGCCAGGCTGCGCAAGGGGTCGGGTGGGGGGGGGCTGCGCGGCACGGCGGGTAGCGGCAGCGATCGGAAGTTACACGCAGCTAGCAAAGTGCTAGCTGCGTGTAACAAAAAAAAATTATGCAAATCGGCCCACCAGGGCCTGAGAAATCCTCCTGCGCGACATACCCCAAGCTCATCTCGGGATTATCGCCCAAGCGGTTAATGATACTACACCATTGGGCTCCTGGTCCCTCTCATTTCAGAACTTTGGCAGTTGGAGGCCCAACCATCAGGAGTAATACCCTAGTCCAAAACCTGACAGACCTGTCAGATTTTCACCACCTAGTGTAAATATATGTTCACAGCGCCAGTTGCGTTCCCTTTGACTGCAGGAATGCAACGTATTGAGATATGTTATGCTCGCGATGTGTCGGGTACAGTGAAACGTGCAGTCAATGAAAAGTATGCTTCACCGTTACTGTGAGCGTTTAGCGGTAATGCAGTGCTTTACAATGCTGCAACACATTATACCACATTGTACCTGCAGCATTAGGAACATCACACAGGTGGTGTATTGAAATGTGGTAAGCCGTGTTACAAAGCTGCCGTGAAACGGCCCTACAGCGCACCAATGTGAACGTGGCCCAAGTGAAAGCGATATTGGGGGGGAAAAAGGAATTCATAGTGCATTTTACCAGGGCTGTGGAGTCTGTACAAAAATCCAGACTCCGACTCCTCAAGTTCGAATTCCTCTGACTCCTGTAATTTGCATATTACAATCTTGTGGATTGAAAGTATGTGACATGAAATGCATCTCTTAACTGCCAAGGCTTAGGAATTGTAAAATACAGCTGAAGTGAGAGGGATATGGAGGCTGCCATATTTATTCCCTTTTAAACAATACCAGTTACCTGCCTAGCTGGCTGAGCTTCTGCCTTTAATACTTTTAGGGCCCGTTTCCACTTGTGCAGTGGGAATCGCGCGGAAAAAATTTGCATGCAGATGCGAATTTCGCATACGGTTGTATGTGAATTTTCATGCGAATTCGCATACGATTTCGCATGGATGACTATGTATGCGAATTTAACCATGGCAGTGTCTGTGTGCTTTTCCATTGTTTCTATGCGAAATCGTCTGACTAAGGGCCCGTTTCCAGTACAGTGACTCTGCATGCATTTCCTGCATGCAGATTTGCATAGACAATACAAGTGGATGAGACTGTTTCCACTTGTCAGGATTTCTGAGCGTTTTCTGTGCAGAAAAAAAATCTGCACGGCATGTCCCCGCTGTCACCGCTGTCTTCTTCTCCGCTGGCTTCACTTCTTTCTGTCTGGGGAAGTTTAAACAGTAGTTTAATTCTATCACAGTGATCGAATCTGCTGTATATCGGCGGGAAAATCGTTAGGTGTATGGGCCCCTTTAGTCAGATATTAGGGTAAATTAGACAGGCTAATTAAACTCTCTAAATACATACAGGGTGCCTTTCGCCATTTGAGTTCTGGCCGTAACATAATCATTAAAGGGAACCTAAACTGCGAAGGATATGGATTTTTCCTTTTAAAATAATACCAGTTGCCTATCTCTCCTGCTGATCCCGTGTCTCTATTACTTTTAACCACAGCCCCTCAACAAGCATGTAGATCGGGTGCTCTGACTGAAGTCAGACTGGATTAGCTGCATGCTTGTTTCAGGTGTGTGATTTGGCCACTACTGCAACCACAGAGATCAGCAGGACTGCCAGGCAACTGGTATTGTTTAAAAGGTAACATCCATAGCCCTCTCAGTTAAGGTTCCCTTTAAGTGGAAGACAAGATACTGTTTATCATACTGTTCAATGAATGCAATGCTGCACTGTAAATCACTGATTTATACATCCAAGACACTTTAGGAACTGTGTTCAATACTTCCAACACAAAAAGTTTACCAGCTAATTTCCCTGACTGTAACAAACACAGCATCTATCAATTCTCCTGCGTGCCTGTGTCCCTACCAAATACCAGATCCCATCCAGCCACCCCCGGGTTCGGGAGACAGAAGGAACACAGTCCTATGACATGTCACCTCACCCCCTGTGTGTGACATTTGTGTCATTCAGAAAGCAGCCGCCACCATTTAGGCAGCCCAGGGTCCTTTGAATGAAAGGCAGCCTCGGGTCCTTTCAAGCCTAATGGGACCTGGCTGCTGCCTCCATGGGACCTGCACGGACAGTGAAGAAGAACTGAGTGGGGACACCTGATGCCAGACACACCAATTCCCCCCCCCCCACCCCAATCACCCCACCCCGCTTCTCAAACAACTCGCCGGCAGCATATAGGCAGCCCAGGGTCCTTGCACGCAGACCTGAAGCAGAGAACTGAGCAGGGGACAGTGGGACATGGAGAACTGAGCGGGGGACAGCGGGCCACCAGCGGGACACTTCTACATAGGTGAGCTTCGGGACTTGGCCGGCCACACTTAGTTAGAACGCGTTCTGGCTGGCCAAAGTCCGAAATAGAGCAGCGTTTTGTATATTGGCCGCATAAAGTGGCCACTTCGCATTCTGACCGGCCAGAACCCGAAGTGGCCAGACTTCGGGTTCGGGCCGTAATAAATATATATGTGTGTGTATATGTATATGTATGTGTATGTATGTATGTATATATAGTTACATAGTTATTTTGGTTGAAAAAAGACATACGTCCATCGAGTTCAACCAGTACAAAGTACAACTCCAGCCCGTCCCCCACATACCCCTGTTGATTCAGAGGAAGGCGAAAAAAAACCCACAAGGCATGGTCCAATTAGCCCCAAAAGGGAAAAATTCCTTCCTGACTCCAGGTGGCAATCAGATAAAATCCCTGGATCAACATCATTAGGCATAACCTAGTAATTGTAGCCATGGATGTCTTTCAACGCAAGGAAAGCATCTAAGCCCCCTTTAAATGCAGGTATAGAGTTTGCCATAACGACTTCCTGTGGCAATGCATTCCACATCTTAATCACTCTTACTGTAAAGAACCATTTCCTAAATGGCTAAAACGTTTTTCCTCCATGTGCAGATCATGTCCTCTAGTCCTTTGAGAAGGCCTAGGGACAAAAAGCTCATCCGCCAAGCTATTATATTGTCCTCTGATGTATTTATACATGTTAATTAGATCTCCTCTAAGGCGTCTTTTCTCTAGACTAAATAAACCCAGTTTATCTAACCTTTCTTGGTAAGCGAGACCTTCCATCCCACGTATCAATTTTGTAGCTCGTCTCTGCACCTGCTCTAAAACTGCAATATCTTTCCTGTAATGTGGTGCCCAGAACTGAATTCCATATTCCAGATGTGGCCTTACTATATTATGATTCCTGTGTACACATCATGCAGTATATACAGTCACAATCAGATATGTGTATCTGACTTTAAAAATATGGGGACTGCTTTATTTAAGCAGCACAAGTAACTATTTTTTGATTGGCTTATTTTATTTTTGTGGACTAAGCAGAGCTATTACTCTATATATAAATTATTTATGATGACTATTCTATGAGAAATAGAACATTTCATCATATTTTCTATTTTAATTACAGTTTTTAAATTCATTCGGAGTCGGTGCATTTTCTCCCGATTCCAGGTACCCAAAAATTGCTCCGACTCCACAGCCCTGCATTTTACTCTGGGAGGAATGTACATTTATATGTATGTATTTTAAATTTTACTCATGCGCATTATGGATGCGCTGTTTTTGAAAGCGCTTGGGCCACACTTACTACTTAATGCTGCCACTGAAGAGATAAAGAGGTATTCTTTGCTGAACTCCACCGGGGGATTGCGTACTGAAATGCACTATGCATATAGGGCGCAACTTAACGGATCGCATGAAGTCTCCAGAGACTTTCATTGCTTTTGTGGCCCCTTGCGGTAAAATAGGGTAGCGCAGCACAGGAATTATCTGCAAATATAAGGGCCTTTAAAGTGGATCTGAGGTGAACTTTTGCTCATTGCATAATTGTGTTCCTTTCATATAGTTTATAGGACATTTCTCAAGCCAAATACTTTTTTTGTTTTATTTTAATACTCTAATTCCCTATAAACTAAACAAGCTTCACCCACAGCTTTTCACAGTGCCTTGGCATTTTCAGACACTAGCCAGAACTTATAGGAGCTCAGTCTAGGGAGGGGGAGGTGTTACTAGCCAGAGATTTCAGAGGCAGAGGGGAGGAGGAGAGGGGACTGAATTAAACACAGGCAAGCTGTTAGCATTTCCAGCTCTCAGCCTGTGACAATGTGACAAACACAACATGGCTGCCCTCATTGTATCACAGGAATACATATTCATAAACTGTTGAAGCTGTTTGCAGATAAATATGCTGTGTAAACTAAACTTTAGATAAGCTATATAGACAAGTACATTGTTATAGTTAGTTTTTCATCTCGGATCCGCTTTAACTTTGAAAATAAAGGCTGTAGCAGGCCAAAATGTGTTTTTTTTTTTTTTTTTTTTTTTTTTCCATTTCAGTTTATGGTGCGACTGCAGCCTGTCACGGTTTATGCATGAATTGTGCAACTGAGCTGCGTACAGTATTGTTCTATGGAGAGGAAATGACGAGGCAGAATATGAGAATTCTGAAAGTGATAGTAATGCACTTGGCCAAAAAATCAGGCCCCGTTCACACTGCTCGTGTTGCCGTCCGGATTTTGGCAACGCATGCAGGAGGCCGATGCGCACGGCATCAGACAGTGCATAGACTGCACTGTGATGTTCACACTGCGTGCGGTCCGGGAACGCATGCTGCACGCTTTTTTTTTTTTTTTACCAAAACGCGCGGCTGACCCATTCACTGAAAGTCAGCCACGCAACGCATAGGGCAAAAAAAAAAAACATCCTTATGCCTGAAGCCATGTTCACATCATGAGACGCAGATGGCCGTGCGTTTTTTTTTTTTTTTTTTTTGGGGGGGGGGGGGGGGCAGATACAGAAGATGGGAAATGCCTGTTTATGGAGAAATTATTTCAAGAGTATTTTGGCCATAAAATGGCCACGTGAATGAGGATTTATATTGAGTAAAATCGTAAAATCCAGTCATGAGTATATTTGTCATGGCATTCATGCATATTCGGGCTTCTTTTGAAATGAAAGCACTCTTATGGATGAAATGGTCAGTCACATGACTGTGTGAATAGTTTTCTTTTAGGCTGAGAATGGACATGCTTCCAGTCTGATACCTGCTTTTGTATTGTATATGAGTATCTCCACCCTGATGAGGTCCTCCCTGTGCTCTCTGTAAGTCATCCTGAGGGCTCTTTCACATCAGAGCACGTGTGCAGGAGCCAATCTCCTGCATGCGTTAATGACCTGTGGCGTGATGTTGGGAGGTTGCGGTGAAGCGGCGGTAGTTCTAATTTAACTGATGGGAAAACACTGCGGTTGGACGTTACGAAGCTCCCAGATGCGTTGTAACGTAACGCTCTGGAACACAAGTCATACACTTTCATGTTACCTTTCTAAACGCAAACAAAATTGCATAATTTGCTCCTAACACGTCCTTACACGTAACGTCTTGGCGCTGCTCTTCCGATGTAGGCACCTTTATCCATATGGTTTGGGAATGCCCATTAATTAAATAAATGTTTTTGGGTACAAATTTAATCTATGATTAAAGACTCTCTTTAGAAACTTAAATTTTCCCCCAAATTAGCTCTATTATTAATAGACCTCAGATAGCTAGAACTACCTAAGAGGGTTCAACCACAAATATGCCATATTATGTTGATTGCCCAATCAATTATTTTTTCTAATTGGAAATTGGCAAACCAAATCTCCTTGCCAGTTCTCTTGTCTTTGGTCCACAGAAAAATCTCTCTTGAGCAAAAAATTAGAAGCAGAACGTCAGACCACCAACATAACTTTTCTTTACCTGACTCTTGGTTACAATATAACTAAGCCTACTCGGGGATAGTTATAAGGGACATTGCCTCCGCTTCCATTTATACGTTGGCCAAACCCTAGTGTTTTTTTCTTTTGATTTTAATGTTTATTTCTGGTTATGGAGTTTTTTTTTTATAACTCATGTTAAAGTTTTTGTTAATGCATACACTTTACCTATACTGGATTAGAACCTCTTTGTCAATGTTGGTTCTATCGATAGGTCTCTTGACCACCTGATTTCCATAGACAAATTAATAACCTATGAAACATGGTGTCAGCCCAAGTTGGCCCTGCTAATTATTCCTTGTCTTGGTTGTCTATGATTACACAACGTGATTCACTGACTATCATAATCCCCCTTTTTTTTTTTTTTTTTTTTTTTTTTTTCCCCTTTTGTCTTCTCTGCTTCTTTATGAACTTTACAATTGTTATCTGCTATTTCTGCTGTGTGTTAAATTTTTAATAAAAATTATTGTAACAAAAAAAAAAAAACAAACGCTCGGATCAGCTCCTAGTGTGAAAGAGCCCTAAGCACTGTTTTCTCTGGCACTCTATATATTTTTGTGTGATTGAGCTCATTTTAAGGTTTTAGTAAAAGTGTGATCATCTCGCTTGCTTCACTAAACATTGACACTTCCTTCCTGTCAGTAGTTTTGTTAGGGTGGAACTTTTTATTTCTGAAGCAGGCAGTAATTATCAACTAGTGGTGTTTTGTGTATAAACTACAGTATGCTTTACTAGAAGGCCTCTTTCACAGTGGGACGTTGTTTGATGCAATGTTAAGGTCATATAACGTGCTCCTAATGCAATGCAATGCAGTGAAAGACTATAACTTGGACGTTATATTACATTCTTTAGCCCTGCGTTTGGTGCGCTGTTTTCGTCGCACAGTGATGGAACGAAAACGGCGCATGCGTTACATTTTGTTAAAAAAAAATTACTGAGCATGTGCAACACACGCTAAAGGCACAGCATGCAGCACTTTCTAAATATTGTTACACGCAACGTGTGCACTGTAAATGCTGCTCAGACTTAATATTGCTGTACGTTAGTCCACGTTAAAACATTTTCTTACGTGTGACTTTAACGTCACACTGTGAAAGAGGCCTTAATCTCACATTTTTGTATGGATTTCAAATTAAATTAGCAAACTGTTTAGTCTATACTAGAAAGCTACTAACAAATATTTATGTTGGCATGCTCTTGTTCAGAGTCTAGTCTGAAACTTTAGCACGTATATCATTTTGTTTTACAGGTTTTAGATTTTAGATTTTTATACAGTGCCAGTGTGTTTTGTATTCTATATACATAGATCTGGGAGTCTCTCTTCATTTGGGGGTAGGTCTCCTGGCAGTGAGTGATAAAGAACAATCCTTGTTTCAGCTTGAATAGACGCATTTTTGGCTAGTATTCTATTACGCTCTAAGCCTGTCAAGTTTGTACTTGAATATATGTCGGCTTTGGATTCAAAGATCAGAGAACAGCAAGATACTCTTCAATAGGCTGTCCTACTGTTGCAACAATTAGTTGTGTGCATTTTATTTCTAATGTGCTTTTCAGCAATTAACTAAACTGATAGTTTATAAGAAATGTTCTGCATTAACCATAATGATTTTTTAATTTGCATGTATATTCATGAAATGTGCTGCATAATGTATGTACTTGTACAGATGGGCCCTTCCACCACTTAGCTTTTGAGTTGCATTTTGTTAAATAGTATTGTGGATGCATTAAACATTTGAGCTGCTTATATACCCTGAACAAGTATGCAGCAGATCAGGTGTTTCTGACATTGTCAGATCTGGCAAAATTAGCTGCATGGCTGTTACTGGTGTTATTCAGACACTACTTCAGCCAAATGGATCAGTTGCCAGGCAACTGGTATTGTTTAAAAGGAAATAAATATGCCAGCATCAACACAGCTCTTGGTATAGTTGTCCTTCAGGGCCCATTCATACTAGGGCAATTATCGGGCGATTTCTGCTAATTGCCAAAGCGCTAGTGCAATAGTAAGTATATGGCAGTGATCTCCCTGCCGTGATTGCCGCCGATCACTGGCGATTCGCGACAATCTCCAAACACGTTACCTGCAGCATATTTTGGCTGTTCTGGAGCGATCGCGATTTGCATGCTGTAGAAGCACTAATCGCAATCGCTCCAAGAACACGTATTTGTCCAGGGATTTTTTTTCTGCGTTTGTGGAAAGATTGCCCGCGCAAAATGGTAGTCCTTACCGTTTTGTACTTTTAAGTGTGAATAGGCCCTTAAAGCAGATCCAAGATGAAAAACTAACTATAACAAGTAACTTGTCTATATATCTTATCTAAAGTTTAGTTTACACAGCAAATCTAGCTGCAAACAGCTTTAATAGAATATGATTATTTATTCCTGTGATACAATGACAGCAGCCATGTTGTTTGTAAACATTACACAGGCAGGCTTATCTGCATCTTGAGCAATAAAACCTAATACCCTCCCTCCTCCCCTCTGCCTCTGAAATCTCTGGCTAGTAATACCTCCCGCTCCTCTCCAGACTGAGCTCCCATGAGCCCTTGCTACTGTCTGAAAGTGCCTTGGCTCTCTGAAAACCTCTGGGCGAGGCTTGTTTAGTTTATAGGGAATTAGAGTATTAAAACAAAAACAAAAAAGTATTTGGCTTGAGGAATGACCTATAAACAATAGGAAAGGAACACCATTATGCAACGAGTAAAAGTTCATCTCAGATCCACTTGCTCTTTAGAGCAGGACAAAGTTTGAATAAGCTGGTTCGTTAGCTCACAGAAGCTCTTTTGCATGGATTACTCAGGTATTTTAACTCTTCCTGTACTGTAAAACATGAGGCTCTATTCTTTGCTGCTAATGTTCTATTTATTATCTATACTAAACAAGATATATATGATTGCCGCGCACCTACAAGTGCCACAATAAGGAGCTTGGCAAAAAATATTGGCTGCAAGGAGAAAAATGGATCTGTACCCCAATCCACTCAAACAAAACAAAGAATAAAACCATAATACTCCTGCGCACTTAAACTATTTAATAATGTCAATTACGCAGCAATAAAAGATCACACCACAAACAAGTAGCTCCTCTAATTTTGCACCTCACCGTCACTCACTTACCAGACAAATCTACAGGTATGCATAGACCTCACACACCTCTCGCAATGAAAAGTCCCGCAGGATCCTGTTTGTGGTATGAACTTTTATTGCTAAGTAATTGACGTTATTAAATAGTTTTTAAGTGCACAGGAGTATTATTATTTTATTATCTATACTACACATACAATTCATTATCTCATAAGTTTTTCGCTTCAAAATAATTGGGCTGAGGTGAAATTGCCATGCATCCGCTGAGGTTTAAAGGGAAAGTCCAAGATGATTAAAAAGCAAAAGTCTACTTACCTGGGGCTTCCTCCAACCCCTCCAGCCGTCCTGTGCCCCTGCCGCAGCTCCGCTTCCCGCCGTTGGCCCGGGGCCACCTCCGGTACAAAATGCCTACTTCCGCTTTAGTGTGCGGCTCACGGAGTCGCGCTGACGTCATCCGGACTGTACTGCGCCGTAGTTCTGTTCCTGCTTAAAAGCAAGAGAATCGAGAGCCCAATATGGTGCAGTATTGTCAGGTAAAATGAAGAGTTCAATACAATTTTATGTGTATATACTCAGAAACACGGGTTACCCATAGGCAACCACTTTAAATGCAGGTGGGGAGCATTAGAACCTGACCCCACTCAGGTTAAGAAGTCACTCTCTGTAGATAGTAGATGGGGATGCACCCCTCCACCCAGGGTGGACTAGAAGATCAGCAAAAACTCTGTATACAGAGGCGCCAGAGTAGAGTAAAACTTTTTAAAAAACGCTTAAAAGCAGAGGGGGATGTTGGGGTGGACTTGCCTCCCTCTTACAAAAAAAGAAAACTTACTCGAGTCTCGATGAAAAAGAATTGACAAATCTATTCAACTCCACAAATGTGACGCGTTTCACGGGCGTGACCCCGCTTCCTCGGGCAAAAATGGGAGCACAACTCAGTGGGTTTGGGAGGCGCTCAAACCTATTGCTTGACCCATCGAGTTGTGCCCCCGTTTTTGCCTGAGGAAGCGGTGTCGCACCCGCGAAACGCATCGCATTTGTAGAGTTTAATAATTTGTCAATTCTGTTTTTATCGAGACTCGAGTGAGTTTTCTTTTTTTTTGTAAGAGGGAGGTAAGTCCACCCTAAAACGCCCCTCTGCTTTTAAGCACTTTTTTTAAACGTTTTACTCTACTCTGGCGCCTCTGTATAGAGTTTTTGCAGTTCTGTGGCTGCACAGTACAATCCGGGTGACGTCAGTGCGACTCTATGAGCCGCACGCTGAAGCGCAAGTAGATGCCAACCTTACGAGGTTGGCAACTACATCGGAGGGGACCATAAGTCAGGTCGGCTGCCAGGGGCTGGAGGAAGCACCAGGTAAGTAGATTTGTGCTTTTTAATAGTCTCGGACCTTCCCTTTTAAAGAGGAACTCCAACCAAGAATTTAACTTTATCCCAATCCGTAGCTAATACCCCCTTTTACATGAGAAATCTATTCCTTTTCACAAACAGACCATCAGGGGGCGCTGTATGACTGATATTGTGGTGAAACCCCTCCCACAAGAAGCTCTGAGGACCGCGGTGCTCCTGGCAAACTGCCACAATGTAACAATGTTCAGAGACAGGAAATAGAGACAGCTGTAAGCAGCTAACGGCCAAAACAGCAAGCAGCAGCTACATAACCTGCCCACAGTAAAAATGTCACCATGTGATACATGTCAGAATGTAAATCGGGGAGAGGAAAGATTTTACAATGAGCAAACAAGGACTAAATCATTTATGCATACTTATTGTAAAAATGAAGCACTTTTTCTCTAGCCGTCATACGGGACACTGGAGATGAGGCTCCGCCCATCCAATCAGTGGAAACCACCTGAAAGAGTAAAAAGAGTATTAATAGCCCCCACCCTCCCCTGGCTCCTCAGTTTAATTTGGTTTCCGTCCCGGAAACACCGAAGAGGAGTAGCTCCCTTAGTTTTTATTATTTTTTAGCTTCACTAGGTGGTGAGGCCAAGAGAAGACCGGGTGTTGGGTGATCGTTGTGAACGCTAAGTGGCATCTCTTTATGCACCCGGTTTTCTGCCGAACGCGGTGTTCGGATGTCGATCCCTCTGCCCTCCGTATGCATTTGTGCGGGCAAGGATCGTGGGACTCTCCCCCAGCTGCTTGGCATCCTCTTGGCAGCACTGCGCATGCAGGAAATCCCTGGGCCACAAGCGATGGTTGGGAAGCTGGCGCTGGTGGGGGAGTCTAATATAGGAGAACTAGGCAGCATAAGAAATGGAACTGCTCCTGTTGTTCTCCCCCATGCTGGAAAGATGGGATCACAGACAAGAGGCTTCCCAGTCTGTTCCAGCAGCAGAGGTGACTGCATTGACCATACTGGAGAGATGGGATCACAGGCAAGAGGCTTCCCAGTCTGTCCAGCAGCAGAGGTAAGTGCATTAACCAGGCTGGAAAGATGGGATCACAGGCAAGAGGCTTCCCAGTCTGTTCCAGCAGCAGAGGTGAGTGCATTGACCATGCTGGAGAGATGGGATAACAGGCATGAGGCTTCCTTGTCTGTTCCAGCAGATGAGGTGTGTGCACTGATAGTGTTTTTTTGCAGGGATATACACTCATATTATGCAGTTTAGAGTGTGATTTCACCTGTGTTTTATCCTTTCCCGCTATCTATATCATAGCAAGCTGAAAGTAAAAGCGGGGGAGGTATAGGATAATGTTTGGAGAAGCCAAAAACGAAAATTTGCTATTGCAACATTAAGCTTCCCCAGTATTATAACGAGATGAGTAAGGAAAGCCCTGAGCAGTTTTAAGGAATCATTTGTTTCCTATGCTAGATGCAGAAACTAACATTTTACAGGGATGTGCACTCATATGTTTAGTATTAGAGAGTGATTTTCCCTGTATATATTTTTTTTCTTTTCTCCTATCCTCTGTGTCCATGTGATCTAGCTGTGAATGTTAAGCAGCAGGTGGGGCAGCAATTGGCTTCCCCAATATTAGAACATGATGATTTGTCAAACCTGCACTGAAGCGATGGTGATTGACAATTAAGGAGTAATGGAAACTTTCAAGAAATGAATCTCTGGTTAGTTTTCAGGGAGTCCCTTGTTTCGAATTTTACTTCGATTCTGTTGCGATTACGACTTTCAGTCGGTTTCGATTATAACTGTCAGTACGTTATGACTTTCAGTATGTTGCGATTATGACTTTTAGTATGTTGTGATTATGATTTTTAGTATGTTTCGATTATGACTTCGAGTCTTTCGATTATGACTTCGAGTCTTTCGACTATGACTTCGAGTCTTTCGACTATGACTTCGAGTCTTTCGACTATGACTTCGAGTCTTTCGACTATGACTTCGAGTCTTTCGACTATGACTTCGAGTCTTTCGACTATGACTTCGAGTCTTTCGACTATGACTTCGAGTCTTTCGATTATGACTTCGAGTCTTTCGATTATGACTTCGAGTCTTTCGATTATGACTTCGAGTCTTTCGATTATGACTTCGAGTCTTTCGATTATGACTTCGAGTCTTTCGACTATGACTTCGAGTCTTTCGACTATGACTTTGAGTCTTTCGACTATGACTTTGAGTCTTTCGACTATGACTTTGAGTCTTTCGATTTTGACTTTGAGTCTTTCGATTTTGACTTTGAGTCTTTCGATTATGACTTTGAGTCTTTCGATTATGACTTTGAGTCTTTCGATTATGACTTTGAGTCTTTCGATTATGACTTTGAGTCTTTCGATTATGACTTTGAGTCTTTCGATTATGACTTTGAGTCTTTCGATTATGACTTTGAGTCTTTCGATTATGACTTTGAGTCTTTCGATTATGACTTTGAGTCTTTCGATTATGACTTCGAGTCTTTCGATTATGACTTCGAGTCTTTCGATTATGACTTCGAGTCTTTCGATTATGACTTCGAGTCTTTCGATTATGACTTCGAGTCTTTCGATTATGACTTCGAGTCTTTCGATTATGACTTCGAGTCTTTCGATTATGACTTCGAGTCTTTCGATTATGACTTCGAGTCTTTCGATTATGACTTCGAGTCTTTCGATTATGACTTCGAGTCTTTCGATTATGACTTCGAGTCTTTCGATTATGACTTCGAGTCTTTCGATTATGACTTCGAGTCTTTCGATTATGACTTCGAGTCTTTCGATTTTGACTTCGAGTCTTTCGATTTTGACTTCGAGTCTTTCGATTTTGACTTCGAGTCTTTCGATTTTGACTTCGAGTCTTTCGATTTTGACTTCGAGTCTTTCGATTTTGACTTCGAGTCTTTCGATTTTGACTTCGAGTCTTTCGATTTTGACTTCGAGTCTTTCGATTTTGACTTCGAGTCTTTCGATTTTGACTTCGAGTCTTTCGATTTTGACTTCGAGTCTTTCGATTTTGACTTCGAGTCTTTCGATTTTGACTTCGAGTCTTTCGATTTTGACTTCGAGTCTTTCGATTTTGACTTCGAGTCTTTCGATTTTGACTTCGAGTCTTTCGATTTTGACTTCGAGTCTTTCGATTTTGACTTCGAGTCTTTCGATTTTGACTTCGAGTCTTTCGATCGAGTCTTTCGATTATGACTTCGAGTCTTTCGATTATGACTTCGAGTCTTTCGATTATGACTTCGAGTCTTTCGACTATGACTTCGAGTCTTTCGATCGAGTCTTTCGATTATGACTTTCTGTCTTTCGAGGATGACTTTCTATCGGTTTTGACTTCGTCTGGTTTGATTTTAACTTTGAGCCTCTTTCGAATTGGTCTGCAAACCTGTTTCGAATTGGTCTGATATACAGGCCGGCACTTTATCTATGCTGGCTGTGGAGATTGAAAATCTTGTAGAGAGGGAGAGCAGAGTTGACAATCCTGCTCTGAGGGCCAGTGCGGTTGTGTGGCAGAACTGTTCTGCATGGGAATTTACTGCCCATAAGGTTCTGTGGACCTATGCATAGTACGGTGTTGTTTTGGCAGAGTAGTGCTCCAGGGTTGTGGCCCTCCCTAGTTATGTCTTTTCAGACTACTTGTTTATCATCTCCAGTGTCCCGTATGACGGCTAGAGAATATTAGTTAGACTTACCGGTAACTGTATTTCTAGACGTCATACGGGACACCAACCCACCTCTATTCCTGTCGCACTCTCTTACGGCTATTGCATTGGGGGTTTATGGGTTACACTTCTTTTGAGGTGTCTTATTTCCTCTCCTCTTCTCTGTGTTTTAGTTGGAAGTTACTTGCATTACACTGAGGAGCCAGGGGAGGGTGGGGGCTATTAATACTCTTTTTACTCTTTCAGGTGGTTTCCACTGATTGGATGGGCGGAGCCTCATCTCCAGTGTCCCGTATGACGTCTAGAAATACAGTTACCGGTAAGTCTAACTGTAATATTTTTATTACATTATTTTTACTTAAGTTCCTCTTTAAAGTCTGAATTTCTGGAAAGTCTGTAAAAAGTCCAACTAGGTTACCAAAGGGCCATTCTAGTATCAGCGGATAATAGATGGTATCAGATTGGGGGGGAGACAGTCAAAGAGAATATCCCCATACAAATTAATGGAAATTCAGGTGATTTGTTCCACAATCCAAAAGGTTATAGAAAAATATTTAATACTGCACTGTATAAAATAAAAATGTAAACCAGGCTTTTAGTATAACTAACAGAATGATTGCTATCTGATGGGTCACACCAACCATTGGGATTTGGTGAGACCTTTCCTATATACTGGCCCCAGTCCTCACTACCATGTTTAACCTCTCCCTATCCACAGGCACCTTCCCCTCAGACTTCAAGCAGGCCACTGTACTGCCTCTGCTCAAGAAACCCTCCCTCGACCCCTCGCTACCCTCCAACTACCGCCCGATCTCCCTCCTCCCCTTCGCCTCAAAACTCCTTGAGCGTCTGGTTCACAAACGCCTGACCCAGTACCTCAATGCCAACTCACTACTAGACCCACTGCAATCTGGATTTCGGCCTGCCCACTCAACCGAAACTGCTCTCACCAAAGTGGTCAATGACCTTGCCTTAGCTAAAGCTGAAGGTAAATACACCATTCTCCTCCTCCTTGACCTTTCAGCAGCTTTTGATACAGTAGATCATCCCCTACTCCTCCAGTCCCTCCAATCCATGGGCATTCACGATCTCGCCCTGACCTGGCTTTCATCCTACCTCTCCAACCGCTCCTTCACGACCTCCTTCAATGAGTCCTCGTCCACCCCCAACCACCTCTCAGTGGGAGTCCCCCAAGGCTCGGTCCTTGGCCCCCTACTGTTCTCCCTATACACATCCTCCATTGGCAAGGTTATCTCCTCCATGGGTTTTAACTATCATCTGTATGCAGATGACACTCAAATCTATCTCCACACCCCTGACATATCCACCACTACCATGGACAAGGTCTCCTCCTGCCTATCTGCCATCTCCTCCTGGATGTCCGCTAGGTTCCTAAAACTAAATCTAGACAAAACGGAATTTATGATCTTCCCACCCCGGTCATCCCTGGACCTCCCAGATGTGCAGGTCACTGTTAACCACATTACTATTCACCCTACCTCTCAAGCCCGCTGTCTGGGTGTCACCCTGGACTCCGCACTCTCCTTCACTCCCCACATCCAAAACCTCACAAAGTCCTGCAACTTCCACCTTCGTAACATCTGTAAGATTCGCCCTTTCCTGACCCCTGCCACCACCAAACTCCTCATCCATGCCCTCATAATTTCCCGCCTCGACTACTGCAATGCCCTTCTGTCTGGACTCCCTAAGACCCGAATAGCCCCACTGCAGTCCATCATGAATGCGGCTGCCAGAATTATCCACTCCTCCCATCGCTCCACCAGGGCGGCTCCTCTCCGTGAATCCCTCCACTGGCTTCCTATCCAGTCCAGAATCAGATTCAAGATAGTGTCTGACCTACAAATCCATCCACAAAACCTGTCCAACCTACATTTCTGATCTTACTCAGAGATACACACCAAGCCGCTCACTCCGCTCCTCCAATGAACTTCGCCTGACCGTCCCCCGCATCACCCAGTCCCATGCACGCCTCCAAGATTTCTCAAGAGCCGCTCCGACACTATGGAACTCCCTACCTCCACCCATTAGGGCAGCCCCCTCCTTCAACACCTTCAAGAAGGCCCTCAAAACTCACCTTTTCACTCTTGCCTACCACCCCTCACAATTGCTCTAAACCCACAGCCGAACTCTGGTCTCCTACCTCTCGTGTCCCTACCTCTCCCTCTAGATTGTAAGCCTTTGGGCAGGGTCCTCACTCCTTTTGTGTCCTACCTGATCATGCACCTCTATTACTGTGCACCCATGCTATGCATTTGAGTGAACCTAACTTGCCTAACTCCATGCTCCCATCCAGTGACTGACTAAGCATTACCTTGTACTCATACTGTGCTGTGTGATCTGGTTTTCTTGTATTCCTGTATTGTCATATTGCTGTTTGTCACCCCTAAATATTGTCTGTAACCTAAATTAATGTCCAGCGCTGCGTAATATGTTGGCGCTTTATAAATACAATAAATAAATAAAATATATGGCCTTGAGCCCTCACCTACTAGTATCACAGTGTGCGCTTTTTCTCCTTTGTTTCCATATTATACAGTCCCTACACTCACATTAAGTACAATTCTGCAGCATCAAAGGGAGAAGCATCGGCTCAGTTGTGAATCGATGATGTGACTCCCGTATACATTTTTTTTTTGTTTGTTTTTTCTTGTTTGTATATCAAGTCAGAATTTAACTCTTTTCAAACCATTGCTTTATTTTGTTACCAGATCAGTATAATCTTGTTTTTTTGTTTCTTTAAAATCAACCCATTGTGCCCATGTGATATAAACTTTGTGGGCCCGGTCTGTCTTGACTGCTCTAAGCTTCTCCATTGTGTAAATGAAGTCTATTTTGTTTAACCATTCCCTCATGGATGGTATCCTAGCTGACTTCCACCATCTAGGAACCAATACCTTTTTCATTCAGAAGATGTATCGGAAGGGATTTTTTATACGTTTTTATGGCCATATTGTTATGGTGGAGTAGAGTGCTCATTTTGAATGGGATATGAAAAGATGAGATTTTGACTGACCACTTATGAATGAGTCTCCAAAAGGGGCCAATTTTAGAACATTCCCACCATATGTGTTCATAAGTAGCAGGGCTGTACTTGGAGCGCCAGCATTCATTAGAGTAATCCGGTATAATCTTGTGTAAAGAATCAGGAGTTTTATGCCATCTGGTGAGTATTTTATAGTTCGTCTCTTGTATGGAGGTATTTATTGAGCTTTTGTGAGTCAAAATTAAAATATTCTCCCAATCTATATTATCCTCATCATCTCCTATAGCCCTTTCCCATTTATCAGTAAAGGGTAAAGGCATTTCGGGGCCCAAATTCTCCAAAGTTTTGTACAATAAGGACACCACATGGGGGACCGGTTCTCCCTTCTGACACATCTCCTCGAATCCTGTCATACTTCTAACCAGAAATCTTTTGTTAGAGGGATTTGTGAGGTATGAGCATATGGGTCGGTATAGAAAATTTCTCAGGTTTATCTGTTGTTATACCTCTCTTCTAAGGAAGTCTTTGGCCTTATTTTCAAAATTGGCCAATCTCCTCTTTCTGCTCCCTCCTGTGGAGTAAGCCAGCTCTGTATTCACAGGTTAAAGGGGAACTGAAGTAAGAGGTATACGAAGGCTGCCATATTTATTTCCTTTTAATCAATACTCGATGCCTGGCAGCCCTGCTGATCCTCTGCCTCTAATACTATTAGCCATAGGCCCTGAACAAGCATGCAGCAGTTCAGGTGTTTCAGACTTTGAAGTCAGATCTGACAAGACTAGCTGCATGCTTGTTTCTGCTGTTGTTCAGATACTACTGCAGAGAAATAGACCAGCAGGGCTGCCAGGCAACTGGTATTAATTAAAAGGAAATAAATATGGCAGCCTCCGTATACATCTTACTTCAGTTCCCCTTTAAGACTTGCCCTACTCCTCCCTTACTACTTCCTCTGGGTAATGAGATTTGAGTTTGAGCAGTAAATACACTGCTCTTTTGTCCACCCAAGCAGCATCTTACATTTGTGCAGGAAGTCAGCATTGCAATCCCAGCCAGATAAAAAAAAAGTGTAGAGAGGCATCTAGAGGAGTCAGCAAGTCCTTCCAGTTAAAAATGAATACTAAGATGCACAATATGCATTACAAATCAGGAGCTTGGAGTAGAGCTTTAAAGGAGTTCTGTGGGGGGGTTGCGGAGGAGAAAAACAGACACTTACCTTGGGCTTCTATCAGCCCCGTGCAGCGGTAATGTCCCACACCGTCCTCCCATCTGCCGTTCTCCGCCGCCGGCCCCGGTCTAAGTGGCATGGGATGCTCTTGCGGCTGCGCTACAGTGGCCGCGCACCCGCTCGCTTCCGCCTGCGTCATCGGAAGCTTACTGCGCAAGCGCAGTACAAGAAACCGTTGTACTGCGCCTGCGCAGTAAGCCTCAGATGACGCGAGCGGAGGCGTGGCAACGCGCATTATTCGTCTGTGTGACAGACGAATAATAGCCCGGTGCCGGCTGCGGGGAACGGCGGATGGGAGCAGGACGGCGTGGGCCCTTGCTACTGTCTGAAAGTGCCTTGGCTCTCTGAAAACCTGTGGGTGTGGCTTCTTTAGTCCACTTTAAAGATCCACTTTAAAGGAAATATTAACTGGAAAAAAAAAAGTTGCCCACTTATTTACCTTGGGCTTTTTCCAGCCCCCTCAAGTCTCCCTGCTCTTGCCATCTTTTTGTGCTGCTCTGTTCTTCCGGGGCCCCCCTCCGTAAGTGGGAGAGCCGCTGGTGCTAATAGTGCTACTGTGGCCGGGAGCATTCTGCACATGTACAGTAGCAATTTTTGCATGTGCAGAATGCTCTCGGCCACTTCAGCCCATTGGAGGAGTCACGCTTACAATGTTTACTGCCAAACTGCCGCTTCTGAAACAAGGCTAATCTTTAGGCAACACATCAGGCCACTGGATGCCTTTTTATTATTTTTCTTGTCCAATAAATGTTCACTTACCTATTGGCACAAATAGTTTCTGATATACTAATATCTCAATCCAGCAAATGACTTATATGGAGAGCTTCAATGGCTTTCATATTGGATCCCTGATTGGTGCTTACACACAGATGGGACAATCGAGGACAGTGGTTTATCCACACATACGCTTGTATGCTGAATGGTCAATATTGGCATTATCAGGCACCTAATAAGGTTAGCTGGGTTAGCAAGGGTCTATATTATACTTTTAACAAGGAGCACTTCCTCCTCATCATTTTTTTTTTTTTTGTTTTTTTTTTTTTTGTTTGTTTTGTTACATGCCATTTTAACCGGCTGCTTCTTCAGTGGCAGAGCATTTAGGATTCAATAGTTTTAACAGGTTTTAAAAAAACATATGAGTGACCAATTGTACATCCAGAGTTAGTTATGCATTAAGCGTCCTTTTCGTCTGGCCAGAGCATTGGTAGATCTATCGTAGACAAGAACTGGTCACAAGTTGTAGATGGCTGTATAGTAACTTGTCTCTGTGTCTGGCATGGCTGGCTGTACTTCAGATACTCAAGATCCAGGCGTATTTTTGATATCGATTATATTAACACATGGACTTTTATGTCTGTTATATCCACTGGCTAATTTTAAGCTTATTAATATCTGCGTCGTCTTACAAATCCCATTGTTGAGAATTTGCTATGGACCTGTAAAATCCTCACCGTGTGTGGGTCCCCCCCCCCCGTGTTCTATGGAGGGATAGCCTATAGATTACCTTTGCTGATTGTATATTGTATTATAGATGTATCTGTAATGACTGTGATATTTGTACAGGCTAGCACTCTGGAGCTCTGCATGTTTCACTGACTTGCATGGCTTTATCAGCTGTCACTGAGAAGGGATTTCTCCTAACTCTTCATGTGTGTTTTTCAAAATATAACCTCTGTAGACTGATGTTAAAAGCTGTTTAAATGCATTGTGTGAAAATAATTTTTTATAGTAACCTTTTACACTTCAGTACCGCAGGGTGTTTTGTGACTAACAACCAAACACATTATGAGCAGTATGGGTACTGTTGGCAGCAGGGATCGTTGGAGCAACAGTTCTGGGCAGAGTACTAAGGCTGCTTGCATCGTTACCGTATAGACTACATTCTGTTGCTAACATACACTGAGGAATGGAGTGTGGTGGATAAGAGCAGGAGGGGTGGTAAGGAGGAGAACAATGGCTTTTGCCTGTGGTTGGCCTGAAATTAGCGATCCAGAACTATCCGCGATGCATGAGGTGACAGTCTGCCTAGGCTAGGCTAGGCTGGTGTGTGTATAAAGCCTAAGTAAAGGTACATGTCAGTATTTTTCTCATGGGTTTGGAAGTAACAAAAAAAAAAAAACACTTTCATTACATTTTTGCTTGTTGAAGTAAAAGTGCTCAGCAGTCGTTTTGCAGTCAGAGTTGGCATAGTCAGAATAAGCAATTAGAAGTTTCTAGGCAAATTTTTCCAGTTGGAGTGGTTAAGCGAAGTACCTTTTGACTCCTTTATCAAACTGTGCTATAGGCTATGGTGCAAATAGTTTAGGAATGTAATGTTTTACTATGCAATTCAGTACTATTCTGTAAAACCCAAAGTAGTAAGTGCTGAATTTGATCAGCTATATGCTTCATTTAATATTCTGAACTTGTGGAACAGTGTTTTAAGCATATGACAATGTGATTCAGAATCCAAATCGAGAAATGACTAAACAAAGTAGTTTTTGTTTCAGATTTTCTTAATGCTATTTTAATAGTTCTTTCTGACTTGCAAAAGAGTGAACTGGGGGATTTCAGCTAGATGTAGGATGAGTAATACTTGCTCCTGCCACGCCTAATATATACCGGCCTGTATCTGGCAGGCAGTGAGCAGGATGTGAGCTGTAGAAAGTAGTTAGAGACCGTATTCTACTACAGCTCTAATATACATGTTCATCATTTAGATTACTACACGTACAAGCACTAACTGTATACTTCATTTCTAACCATTGTTGGTAGGCTGCTGAGGGAGGGAGGTATAAGGATCTATTTAAGTTTCTTACTATTAACTGAAAAGGGGGGGGGGTCTACCTGTCTCAACCTTTGCAGAGTGAGGCACGGCGAGCAGCATGCTTTATAACCACCCCCTCCCACCGTCATCTTTTGCTTGGAAAAGCTCTATTTTGTATAGCTAACTTTTGATAAAAGAATGTTTTAGGCACCCATTGCCTGTGAGACACTGATATTTTTACCAACCAATGGCTGCAAGGCTGAGCACACTGAGTAATATATGTACTGTTAGTAAAATTTCCATTTGCCCTAATTTACTCAGTGGTAAGTGACACTTTCTTCATAATGAAGACATAGGGCTTGATTCACAAAGTGGTGCTAACAGTTAGCACGCTGGTGAAAAGCCCTTTATCGCGCCTCAACTGAGTTAAGATAAGTTTAGGCATGATAACTATAGCACCAACTGGGTTAGCACCACCGTGCACAGCTGATCAAAAGTTTTGCACTAGCAAAGTCTAGTGCACTTCGCATAGAGTTTAATGGCGCTGCTTTCTAAACTTATCACGCCTAAACTGGCTTTTCACCAGCGTGGTGCAATGGTTATCACGCCTAAAGTCTTAACTGGACTCGATTCACAAAGCGGTGCTAACCCATAGTCCTGACCACCAGGGCTGTGGAGTCCGTCGAGGAGTCGGAGCAATTTTGTGGGTACCTGGAGTTGGTTTCATAAACTGAGTTGGATGATTTTTGTACCGACTCCACAGCCCAGCTAGCCGCAACAATTAACAAGGAAAGGGCAGGGGAAAGATACTGGGGTGCAGTACTTACTATGAAGGGTTAGTGGATAGTTGCTGCTCTTGGGGACCTGGAGCTGGCTGCACTTGGGGTCAGGAGGAGTTTATGGCTGCAATACTTTATGCAGTGCACCCGTTAACCGCTCCTGGTCCTCAAGTGCAGCCATTAACTTTGCTGGGTAGACTTGTACTTGAGTCAATAAAAAGTTCCAGCTTAAAGCTGATCCGAGATGAAAAGTACCTATAACAAGTTACTTGTCTATATACAGTGGGTTGCAAAAGTATTCGGCCCCCTTAAAGTTTTCCACATTTTGTCATATTACTGCCACAAACCTGAATCAATTTTATTGGAATTCCACATGAAAGACCAACACAAAGTGGTGTACACATGAGAGATGGAACGAAAATCATACATGATTCCAAACATTTTTTACAGATAAATAACTGCAAAGTGGTGTGTGCATAATTATTCGGCCCCCTTTTGATCTGAGGAGCACTGTTCAAGCGATCATTCAGAAATGGAAGGAGTATGGCACAACTGTAAACCTACCAAGACAAGGCCATCCACCTAAACTCACAGGCCGAACAAGGAGAGCTCTGATCAGAAATGCAGTCAAGAGGCCCATGGTGACTCCGGACGAGCTGCAGAGATCTACAGCTCAGGTGGAAGACTCTGTCCATAGGGCAACTATTAGTCATGCACTGTACAAAGTTGGCCTTTATGGAAGAGTGGCAAGAGGAAAGGCATTGTTAACAGAAAGCATACGAAGTCCCATTTGCAGTTTGCCACAAGCCACGTGGGGGACACAGCAAACATGTGGAAGAAGGTGCTCTGGTCAGATGAGACCAAAATGGAACTTTTTGGCCAAAATGCAAAACGCTATGTGTGGCAGAAAACTAACACTGCTGCACATCACTCTGAACACACCATCCCCACTGTCAAATATGGTGGTGGCAGCATCATGCTCAGAGTTGATGGGAAGATGGATGGAGCCAAATGCAGGGCAAACTTGGAAGAAAACCTCTTGGAGACTGCAAAAAACTTGAGACTGAGGCGGATGTTCACCTTCCAGCAGGACAATGACCCTAAACATAAAGCCAGGGCAACAATGGAATGGTTTAAAACAAAACATATCTGTGTTAGAATGGCCCAGTCAAAATCCAGATCTAAATCCAATCGAGAATCTGTGGCAAGATCTGAAAACTGCTGTTCACAAACGCTGTCCATCTAATCTGACTGGGAGGGAGCTGTTTTGCAATCAAGAATGGGCAAGGATTTCAATCTCTAGATGTGCAAAGCTGGTAGAGACATACCCTAAAAGACTGGCAGTTGTAATTGCAGCAAAAGGTGGTTCTACAAAGTATTGACTCAGGGGGCCGAATAATTACGCACACACCACTTTGTAGTTATTTGTAAAAATTGTTTGGAATGATGCATGATTTTCGATCCACTTCTCACATGTACACCACTTTGTTAGTCTTTCATGTGGAATTCCAATAAAATTGATGCATGTTTGTGGCAGTAATGTGACAAATTGTGGAAAACTTCAAGGGGCCGAATACTTTTGCAACCCACTGTATCTTAACTAAAGTTTAGATAGTTTACACAGCAAATCTAGCTGCAAACAGCTTCAAAAGTTTGATATTTATTGCTGTGATACAATGAGGGCAGCCATGTTTTGTTTTTCACACTACACTGAGGCAAGCTGATAGCATCTCCAGCCCTCAGCCTGTGGAAAATGTCACTCCTCCCCTCTGCCTCTGAAATCTCTGGCTAGTAACCTCCTCCTGCCCAGACTGAACTCCCATAAGCCTGCCCAGACTGAACTCCCATAAGCCCTTGCTACCTGGGACTGAGTGCCAAAGCTCTCTGAAAAGCTATGGGCGAGGCTTGTTTAGTTTATTGGGAATTAGAGTATTAAAACAAAAAAGTATTTGGCTTAAAGAGAACCTGTACTGAGTAAAATTATTTAAAATAAACACATGAGGTAACTTCAAATGAACATTACATAGTTACCTTGCCATAAGTTCCTCTGAGAAGCGCACCATTTTCTTCTTACAGTGATCCCTTCCAGTTCTGACAACACTTTGTCAGAACTGAAATATATCAGTTGCTGTTAGTTATATATCAGTGGCTGTCAGTTACAGCTGAGGGGAGAACTGATGTGTCCATGTTTCCCTATGGCTCAAGTGGGCGATGTTACAGTTTAACAGTGTGCTGACCAGGAAGCTGTTATGGGGTAATAGCCATTTTCAAAATGGAGGACAGAGAATTCCATTGATCACAGTGGACAAACGGGATGCAGGAGAGGAAAAATAGATTGCGGAGTAGACTACACAGGAGGTAAGTATGACTTGTGTATGTTTATTTTGACTTTTAATGTTCAGTTCAGGTTTTCTTTAAAGAATGCCCTATAAACTATATGAAAGGAACACAATTATGCTATGAGTAAGTTTTATCTCTGATTCACTTTAAAGAGAATCTGTATTGTTAAAATCGCTCAAAAGTAAACATACCAGTGCGTTAGGGGACATCTCCTATTACCCTCTGTCACAATTTCGCCGCTCCTCGCCGCATTAAAAGTGGTTAAAAACAGTTTTAAAAAGTTTGTTTGTAAACAAACAAAATGGCCACCAAAACAGGAAGTAGGTTGATGTACAGTATGTCCACACATAGAAAATACATCCATACATAAGCAGGCTGTATACAGCATTCCTTTTGAATCTCAAGAGATCATTTGTGTGTTTCTTTCCCCCATGCACTGAAGTTTCAGGCTGCTCTTTTCTTCTTGCAAACAGCTTTGCCCTTGTTTGTAATTCCTCAGTATGTGAAAGCCCAGCCAGCTCAGAGGACGATTTATCCAGCTGATTAGAGCAGCTTCTCTCTTCTCTCTTATCTAAATAACACACAGGCAGTGTGCATAGAGGGGCCAGGAAGAGTGAGTTCATAGCAGAACCACAACACTGAAGAACTTGGCAGCCTTCCAGACACAGGCCGACAAGTCTGACAGGGGAAAGATACATTGATTTATTACAGAGACTGTCATAGTAGAAAGTGCTGCAGTTAGCCAGAACACATTAGAATAGCTTTTGGAACATGTAGAATGATAAAAAAACAGGATGCAATTTTTGTTACGGAGTCTCTTTAAGGGGGTCAAATATTGGAGTCTACTTATACAAGAGGTCGGCTTGTATTCAAGGATATACGTTGGGCCTCTCTCACATGGATCTTCTGGCCTTCAAAAAAAAACCCAAAACAGTTGATCGGCAGTGTTTGTAACTTTCGCGTGTTGGCGCTTAACACGAGGTGCTGTTACCCGACAGCAAAAAAGCATCATGTGGGGTCTGAGCGTGGTTTGGCTTACACTACGCTCCAAATTATTATGCAAATTGTATTTAAAGTGTACCTGAGATGAAAGCCATCTCAGGTACCATACTTACATGGGGCATTCTTAAAGGGAAGATCGTACGGGTTAAAAAAAAAAAATTCTATTTACCCGGTGCTTCCTGCACAAAACGCTCCAGACCACGTGAGCGTGATCACGAGCGGCAAAGCCGTGCGCTCGTGCAGGCACAGAAGATGCCGACCTGGCGAGGTTGGCATCTCCAACGGAGGGGAACCTGGGCTACCAGCTGGGAGTGGAACTACGGCGAGGGACATATCTGCTGCCAGGGCCTGGAGAAAGCCCCGGGTAAGTAAAAATTAAATTTTTTTTTATTTTTTTTATAAATCTGATCTTCCCTTTTTAAGCCCAGTTGAGGCCGCTCAGTCCCCTTCCTGTCTCCCTGGGTGACTCCTGACGCCCACAATATTACCTGACAGCCTGGCCGAGTCTCGCTTCGTCGTGCATGCGTGACGCAGGCAGGAGTGCTCCCCCCCTTCCCTCGTGACTGGGGAACATGCCTGGCCAGTTCTCGCATGCGTGACGAAGCCCCACTCGCCCAGTCTTTCGGGCAGTATGGCGGTTGACAGGAGCCACCCGGGGAGAGAGCAAGGGACTGGGCAGCCTCAAGGGGGCTTAAGAAAGCCCCAGGTAAGTGTTGGAACCTGAGATGGCTTTCATCTCTGGTACATTTTTAAGTGTCATAAAGATTAAAAATGTTTTTTTTCAATTAAACTCATGGATGGTTTTGTCTCGGAGCTCTTTTGATCACTGAAATCAATCATGGACACCTGATGATTAGTTTGTCAGGTTAGCCTGATTAAAGGAAAAACTACTAAAAAAGGGTGTTCCACATTTATTAAGCAGACCACCATTTTCAAGCAATATGAGAAAGAAAAATGATTTCTCTGCTGCTGAAAAAATGTGAAATAGTTGAATGCCTTGGACAAGGTATGAAAATGTTGGTATTTCATGAAAACTTAGAGACACTGAAGCGGAAACAAATATATGATATAGTGAATTGGTTGTGTACTATGAATAATTACTAGAAGATTAGGAGCAAAGAAAATATCCTCATATTTTTATTTTCAGGTATGTAGTGTTTTTTCTAACATTGCATCATTCTATAATATGTGCAGATTACACAACACTCAGCATTCAAAATGATTCTTTCAGAGCAGTCTGTGAACTAATGACCTCTCTTCTGGCAGAGGAAAAGTAAATAGTTCAATAACAGTTGAGATAAGTCAGATAACAGCCCTCTCCACCACTTTGAAAGTCTCGTAGAGCTTAATGGCTTGTTTGCATAGAGATAACTGGAGTTTCTTAACTCTTCCTGTACTGGAAACAATTAGACTGATGTATCTGATCTTAATGTTTTATTTCTTAGCTGTACTACACATACAAATCATAATATCATAATTTTTTTTCGCTTCAGTGTCTCTTTAAAGGGGCACTATGGCGAAAAATTGCAATATTTAAAATATGTGCAAACATCTACAAATAAGTACATTTTTTCCAGAGTAAAATGAGCCATAAATTACTTTTCTCCTATGGTGCTTTCATTTACAGTAGGTAGTAGAAATCTGACAGAAGTGACAGGTTTTGGGCTAGTCCATCTCTTCATAGGGGATTCTCAGGGATTTATTTATTTTCAAAAGCACTTAGGCCCAGTGCACACCAAAACCGCTATCAGATCGTCAAAACGCTAGCGGTTTTGGGAGCAGAGAGACGATATTTGCTGGGTGCACACCGAGCGGATTTTGTATGAGATCCGCCGGCCGCATCTGCATCAGCATCCGCGTGACTAATGTATCTCTATGGGATGGTGCACACCGGCGGTTTGAGGTTTTCAGCAAACCGCAATCGTGCAGCAAGAGGCACGTTTGCGGCTTGGTAAAAACCTCAAACCACCAGTGTGCACCAGCTCATAGAGATACATTAGCCACGCAGATTTTCAGGCGGATTCGGCTGGCGGATCCGCCCAGTGTGCACTGGGCCTTAGTTAATAGCAGTTGCTCTGTCAAACTGCCAAAAAATTGTGTAGTGAGCAGGGAAGCTGGCCAGCATCATTGTTTTATTCTTTATAAAGATATTCCCTAAAAAAGATTTAAAGTCTTGCTGAGAATTACCTATGGAGAGATGGACTAGTCCAATACCTGCCACTTCAGTAAGATTTCTACTACCTACTGTAAGTGACAGTAACATAGGAGAAAAGTAATTTATGGCTCATTTTACTCCTGAAAAAAAACATACTACTTATTTGTCTGTTTGCACATATTTTACAATTTTTTTGCCATAGTGCCCCTTTTAAGCGTGATCATCATACTATTAAAAGGTTTGTGGCTGACTCAGAGCACACACGGGTTTGTGCAGATAAAAGCAAAATGAGGAAGGGTTCTTCCAAACAAATACATCAGATTAAAGGACAACTGAAGTGAGAAGTATATGGAGGCTGCCATGTTTATTTCCTTTTAAACATAGCCAGTTGCCTGACAGCCCTGCTGGTCTATTCAGCTGCAATAACATCTGAATAACACCTGAAACTAGCATGGAGCTAGTCTTGTCAGACCTGACAATGTCAGAAACATCTGATCTGCTGCATGCTTGTTCAGGGTCTATGGCTAGAAGAATTAGAAGAAGAGGGTCAGCAGGACAACCAGGAAACTGGTATTGCTTGAAAGGAAATAATTATGGCAGCCTCCATATCCCTCTCACTTCAGTTGTCCTTTAATAGAGCATCTGTTAAAATGCCATAACAAAGCAGCAAACAGCTATTTGAAGCTGCTGGTGCCTCTGGAGTCCTGTGAACATCAAGGTGCAGGATCCTCCAGAGGATTGCAGTTGTGCATAAACCTTCTATTCAGCCTCCCCTAACCAGTGCTCACAAGCAGAAATGGCTGCTGTGGGCCCAGAACTACAAGAATAATTTTCAACCAGTCTTGTTTACTGATGAGTGCCCTGCAACCCTGGATGGTCAGATGGATGGAGTGGTGGATGGTTGGTGGCCGACCACCATGCATGTCACAGCAAGTTTGGGACATCAGCAAAAAGGTGGCAGAGTCATGGTTTGGGTCGGAATCATGGGAAGAGAGCTGGTGGGCACTCTAGGGTCCCTGAAGGTGTGAAAATGACTTCTGAAAAGTATGTGGAGTTTATGGCTGTCCGTTTTCTCCCGTGGAACTTAAAGAACAACCGTGTTTTCTTTGACAAAATCCTCTTCACGCATGATAATGCACCAGCTCATGTTACAAGGAATACCTCTGCATCAAAGGCTGCTATCAGAAGAGAAACTCAGTGTTGACCCTCCATATTCCTCTGACCTCCATCTTAGTGAAAACTTTTAGAGCATCCTGAAGCAAAAGATATGAGGGTGGGAGGCCGTTTATGTTCAATCAGCAGCTCTGAGAGGCTATTCTGACATCCTGCAAAGAAATTCAAGCAGAAAAAGTGTAAAAAAAAAATAAAAAAATTCACAAATTCTATGGATTCAAGAATTCTGAAGCTGCTATGTTAATACATAACTTGACCTGTTAGGATGTTTTTTATTGAAATAACTTTTGATTATAGTAAATATGACCACCTAATGCTACAAATTCAACAAATGACCATTTTCAGATCTTTTCAGTCTATAAAATTAAAACTCTGTTGTACGTAATAATTTAGAACAGTGCATTTTAAGTGTCAGGGAAAATATATAATACATAAATATTTTTGCATAATAATTTGAAACGTGGTCTAGATGCTACATAGTTATTTGTGTTGAAAAGAGACATACGTCCATCGAGTTCAACCAGAAAATAAAGTACAACACCAGCCTGCTCCCTCATATGTATCCCTGTTGATCCAGAGGAAGGAGAAAAACTCTTACAAGGCATGGTCCAATTAGCCCCAAAAGGGAAAACAAAATCCTTCCCGACTCCAGATGGCAATGAGATAAAATCCCTGGATCAGCACCACACTGGGCATTGCCTAGTAATTATAGCCATAGATGTCTTTCAACGCAAGGAACGCATCTAAGCCTCCTTAAAATGCAGATATAGAATTTGCCGTAACTACTTTCTGTGGCAATGAATTCCACATCTTAATCACTATTACTGTAAAGAACACTTTCCTAAATGTCTAAAATGTTTTTCCTCCATGCGCAGATCATGTCCTCTAGTCCTTTGTGAAAGGACAAAACTCTTCCTCTGCAGTGCTAATGGATTGTAAAACCTTGTTTTGCTTTAACCTGTTTTTTAGGTATTTATTGTGTAAATGTATTTCTAGCTTGTGACTAGCACATTTTGTAATCCTTGGGGCATGGTAAGAGCTCAGGATGCTTTGCTAAATAGGAAAAAGGGATGTAGAAGGACTAAAATTTAGGAGGTCCATGTGCATAATGTGAGGGAGGAGGCATGAGGTACAAAGTCTGAGTACAGAGATGTATTCAAAATGTACGTAAAGGGGCACTATGGCGAAACTGTAAAATTTAAAATGTATGCAAACATATACAAATAAGAAATACATTTTTTTCCAGAGTAAAATGAGTCATACATTACTTTTCTCCTATGTTGCTGTCACTTACAGTAGATAGTAGAAATATCACAGAAGCGACAGGTTTTGGACTAGTTCATCTCTTCATAGGGAATTCTCAGGGATTTATTTATTTTCAAAAGCACTTAGCGAATGGCAGTTGCTCTATCCAACTGCCAAAAAACTGTGTAGCGAGCATGAAAGCTGGCTGGCATCCGTGTTTAAAGAAAACCTGAACTGAAAATAAAAAGTCAAAATAACCATACACAAGTCATACTTACCTCCCATGTAGTCTACTCCTCAATCTCTTTCTCCTCTCCTGTGTCCCATTTGTCCACTGTGATCAATGGATTTCTCCGTCCTCTATTTTAAAAATGGCCATTACCTCCTACCAGCTTCCTGGTCAGCACACAGTTAAACTGTAATATCACCCACTTGAGCCATAGGGAAACATTGACATTACCTTGCACATGCAGTTGTAACTGACAGCTGCTTATATATAACTGACAGCAACTGGTATATTTCAGTTCTGACAATATTGTCAGAACTGGAAGGAATCGCTGTAAGGAGAAAATGGTGAGCTTCTGAGAGGAACTGACTGTGAGGTTAGTATGTGATATTCATTTGCAGCTACGTCATGTGTTTATTTTAAATAATTTTCCTCGCTTCAGGTTCCCTTCAAATCCTTTTTAGGTAATATCTTTATAAAGAATAAAAACCTTGCTGAGAATCCCCTATGAAGAGATGAACTAATACAAAACCTGTCGCTTCTGTCAGATTTCTACTACCTACTGTAAGTGACAGCAACATAGGAGAAAAGTAATCTTTGGCTCCTTTTTACTCTGGAAAAAAATGTACTTCTTATGTGTCTGTTTGCACATATTTTAGATTTTTTCGCCATAGTGCCCCTTTAATGTATTTTTCGGACAATAAGGGGGGGGGGGAAGTTGGTGCATCTTGTAGTCGGAATAATTTTGTGACTAGCATTGTCCTTCCCCTTGTCTCCTGGTGTCTGCTGTCCCCCTGCCCATCACCCCCTCTGGTGTACACTGTCCCCCTGTGCACCCCCTCTGGTGTCACTGTCCCCATCCCCCCTGACACCTCTGCCTTTTTAACATAGATACCCAGACCGCTGAAGATTACCAGCAAGTACCTGTATACACACACCTAGGGAATCACAGCTTCACATATCCCTCCTCCACTGCGGTGGTGTCCTTTGCTCCCAACAAAGAACAGTGCAGGTTACCGGCAAGTGTTTTTGATTTTTTTCCCCCCTCCACAGCATGGGAAAGGTGCCACACAGCTTCAGAACGCAATGCCCAATCAGGTGGTGGTGGGGGGGGGGGGGGGGGGGACGCTGCGTGAGACGGCCAATCACGGCCCTATTTTTTTCCTGCTCCCCCCCCCCCCCCCAAATCACCAGCCCCGATGATGGAGCCCTTGTCCCGCCTCACATACTATTGGTAAGGCCGTGATTGTCCGTCTCCCCGCCCCTCCCCCCCGCCTGATTGGGCATTGCATTCTGAAGTTCTGTGGCTCCTTCCTGTGCTGTGAAAAAACTTGCCAGTAACCTGCAGCGTTCTCCGTTGGGGGCAGAGGACACCGGAGTGGAGGAGGAATATGTGGAACTGTGTGGCCACTTCCCTAGGTTTGTGTATACCGGTACTTGCTGGTAATCTGCATCGGTCTCGGTATCTATGCTTAAGTGGCAGAGGACAGCAGAAGGGTCGGGGGGATGGGGAGACAGCAACACCAGGGGGAGCCAAGGACAAGAGGACGGGACACCAGAGGACATTGGGTCCCTATGAAGCGTCTCATCCTCTGCAGCTGCAATGCTGCTGCCCAAGTTTTGCTCAGAATGCTCAAAACAACCTGCTGGCGTTTGTAATGAAAAGCAGCATCTCTTCAGTCAGACACCCTCCTGCTAGCACTTCTCTGCGATCTGCTGCTATAGACAGGACTCAGCTGAAGACCTGCTAAAGAAGCTAATTGGTGAATGGAAATAGTTTGCAGTGTCTGTGATTTTATCAGAGAAGCCACTGGAGGACAGAGTACACGGGGACATAGGGGATACAGGAGGAAATGTGGAAACAAGGGGGACAATAATTGGGGGAGAACATATAATAGATGCTCCTGGACTATGGACGCACCAGGCTTAGTATAATTTTTTATTTTCCATGATTTTTATGCTCTAACCCTGGGTACGTCTGAAAATACGGTATTTTTCTCTTGGTTGAACTTGAGACTGATGTCCTAACCCTAACTATGTTGATGTGATATTTATATGCATCAGTGGCTACATATTGTGCTGTATCTTATACAGCCATGTGACTGTTTTAAACTTATGACAGCATTTGGACTGCTAAGACACTTGGGGCCTATTTCCACTACACACGGATTCTGGATACAGAAAACTGACTCCAATGAATGCCTATGGGAAATCTGTATCAGAAAAATAGCGTTTAGTGGAAACAGGCCCATACACATTCATTGGAGTCAGTTTTTCTGCATCCAGAATCTGCGTGTAGTAGAAACAGGCCCTTACTGTATCAAGATTTGTTTGGTCCCAAAATGCCCTAATTATTGATTCTCAAATTTAATCTCTGTTTATACTTTGGTATACAGATAGTCCTTGGTTAATGAACGAGATAGGGACTGTAGGTTTGTTCTTAAAGGGATCCTTAAGGCTGATAAAAAAAAAATGACTTTTACTCACCCGAGGCTCCCCTCAGCCTCCTGCAGCTGAACGGTGCCCTCGCCATGTCCCTCCGATACACCTGGACTCGCCGGCGCCCACTTCCGGTTTGGCCGTCACCGGCCGACAGGCTGGGAACGCGGCTGATTATCCGCGTCCCCGGCCGCAATAGCACCCTCTATAATGCTATTGCGGCCGGGGACCAGCCTGTCGGCCGGTGACGGAAGTGGCCGCCCGCGAGTCCAGGTGTATCGGAGGGACACGGCGAGGGCACCGTTCAGCTGCAGGAGGCTGAGGGGAGCCTCGGGTGAGTAAGTCATTTTTTTTCCTCAGGCTTAAGTATCCCTTTAACCTGAATCTGTTCTTAAGTTAGAGCACTGTGCCATCTCTGTCCCCTGTGCCTCCCATGCCCAATCTGTGTCACCTTTTGCCCCCTGTACCTGCTTTATACAAGTTTAAAAGCCATTTTTGTTTTGAATTTTGTAAAATCGATTTTCACAAACTGCAAGTCCAATTTTTATTTGTTTTGGCTTGTTTCCATAGAACCACAGAATCCATTCTGTTTGTATCGGCGGGTCGTTCGTAACTTGCATGAAATTTCAGCTGTGTTCATGTTAACTTCCAAAATGGTTTGCATACAAAGACCCTATTAGACCCTTTCACCATGATGTTACTCCAGGTTGTAAATTCACGCTGAGGCCTGTCTGCTTCTACCATTTTAGGGAACACATGCATGGGGATAAATAAATCTAAAGGTGCCCATTAACAATACAATTTCTTCATCGGATGAAATCATGATAATCTTTCGACGCAATGTTTACGATCGAAAGTAATTGGAAGGCAATAATCGATGGGGCATTTTCTCTCTCCCAATTTGATCATAAAATCCAACATTCGGATCGATTACTTTTTCTGATCCAATCAGCCATAGACTTGTTTTACAGTGTTTTTTTTATTTTTTTTATGACACACTGCACAGTTTTCTGTAAGATTCGATCATAAAGCTTGTGCCAAAAGATTGCATCTTCTGAAAAAAATGGTGCCATTAACCCTTTTGGTGGTCTATTAAAAACCGCCAGGGGGCAGCACAGAAAATCATGTAGTGAGCACCCCCCCACCCGCTTCGATCGCCTCTAGCGATCTGCGATCAGGAAATCCCGTTCAAAGACGGGCGAGATGACGTCATCAACGTCGTGACGTCAAAGGGAGTCCCGATCCACCCCTCAGCACGGGGTCTGGGGGGGGGGGGGGGGAGAAGAGCAAAAATGGCTGCTTCAATGCGGCGTGGTATGGAGGCAATCAGAATGTGGCACTGCTCAGGTGTTATGGAGGCCCAGGATGCTTCAATAGCGGCCTTAAGCTCATCCAAAATGTTGGGTCTTGCGTCTCTCAACTTTTTCTTCACAATATCCCACAGATTCTCTATGGGGTTCAGGTCAGGAGAGTTGGCAGGCCAATTGAGCACAGTAATACCATGGTCAGTAAACCATTTACCAGTGGTTTTGGCAATGTGAGCAGGTGCCAGGTTGTGCTGAAAAATGAAATCTTCATCTCCATAAAGCTTTTCAGCAGATGGAAGCATGAAGTGCTCCAAAATCTCCTGTTAGCTAGCTGCATTGACCCTGCCCTTGATAAAACACAGTGGACCAACATCAGCAGCTGACATGGCACCCCAGACCATCACTGACTGTGGGTACTTGACACTGGCCTTCAGGCATTTTGGCATTTCCCTCTCCCCAGTCTTCCTAAAGACTCCTGCACCTTGATTTCCGAATGACATGCAAAAGCTGCTTTCATCCGAAAAAAGTACTTTGGACCACTGAGCAACAGTCCAGTGCTGCTTCTCTGTAGCCCTGGTCAGGCGCTTCTGCCGCTGTTTCTGCTTCAAAAGTGGCTTGACCTGGGGAATGCGTCACCTGTAGCCCATTTCCTGCACACGCCTGTACACGGTGGCTCTGGATGTTTCTACTCCAGACTCAGTCCACTGCTTCCGCAGGTCCCCCAAGGTCTGGAATTTGTCCTTCTCCACAATCTTCCTCAGGGTCCGGTCACCTCTTCTCATTGTGCAGCGTTTTCTGCCACCCTTTTTCCTTCCCACAGACTTCCCACTGAGGTGCCTCGATACAGCGCTCTGGGAACAGCCTATTCATTCAGAAATGTCTTTCTGTGTCTTACCCTCTTGCTTGAGGGTGTCAATGATGGCCTTCTGGACAGCAGTCAGATCGGCAGTCTTACCCATGATTGCGGTTTTGAGTAATGAACCAGGCTGGGAGTTTTTAAAAGCCTTAGGAATCTTTTGCAGGTGTTTAGAGTTAATTCGTTGATTCAGATGATTAGGTTAATAGCTCGTTTAGAGAACCTTTTCATGATATGCTAATTCTTTGAGATAGGAATTTTGGGTTTTCATGAGCTGTATGCCAAAATCATCAATATTAAAACAATAAAAGGCTTGAACTACTTCAGTTGTGCGTAATGAATCTAAAATATATGAAAGTCTAATGTTTATCAGTACATTACAGAAAATAATGAACTTCATCACAATATGCTAATTTCTTGAGAAGGACCTGTGTGTGGGGGCGGGCACACACACGCACATGCACACGCACACACACACACGTTCATCCTATAGAGTGCCTGGAATTTAAATGGGGAAGGTGCAAACACGTACTGGGGCCAGTGGTTTTCTTCCCCTGTCCCCTGCCCCGGAGCAAATGCCTGATACCAACTCACAGTACGCTGCCATTGGTTGTAAAGGTAATATTGCTATGCGCTCTTTGTGCACAGCAATATTAGTGCAGCTTTGTGCATCAACCCCAATGCCACATAACTTGTTTCTACAGCCTAATAGTACAGACACTCATCCATTTTTGTTTTGGCCAATCGCTGACCAAGTTTACCACCTTTTTTTATGTAGCATGAGGGTCAACAGATTTGGAATACAGTAGAATTCCTTTAGAGTAAACGCCAAGGAACTAGGAAAATTAGTTTACTGTATCAGTTTACTATATCAGAATTGGCCATACATTGAATATTTTATACAGAAGCACTTGCTGAGGACTGAGTTTACTATGCCCAGAGGTTTACTATATCAGTTTAGTATAATGAAATTCCTACACTACAATGCATAGTTTGTGTAGGAAAGCTCTCATTCTACATGAAAGTGGTAAAATTGCCCAATGATTGTCCAGTCAAAATGGTGTGTACCAGACTTAAAGAGACACTAAAGCGAAAAAAAAATGATATAGTGAATTGGTTGTGCACTATGAATAAATACTAGAAGATTAGCAGCAAAGAAAATATTCTCATACTTTTATTTTCAGGTATATAGTGTTTTTTTCTAACATTGCATCATTCTCTAATATGTGCACATTACACAACACTCAGCATTCAAAATGAGTCTTTTAGAGCAGTCTGTGAAGGAATGACCTCTCCTCTAGCAGAGGAAAAGTAAATAGTCCAGGAACAGTTGAGATAATAAAAGTCAGATAACAGCCCTCTCCACAACTAACTTAGTCGGAGAGCTTAATGGCTTGTTTGCATAATGATAACAACTGGAGTTTCTCAACTCTTCCTGTACTGGAAACAATTACACTGATGTATCTGATCTTAATGTTTTATTTCTTAGCTGTGCTACACATACAAATCATAATATCATCATTTTTTTTTTCACTTCAGTGTCTCTTTAAGGAGAGATACTGCCGTACAGTGCAAACATAGAAGAGGCTCTGATAATGGAATGGTAATTCTGCTCCACTGTTGCCGTTCTGCTTAAAGTGAGGGGGGATAGAGGAAAAAAGCACTAGCCACGCTATATAGCTGCCCAGGGGTCAGGGAAGATGCATAATACAGTATAATTTCATTATAGTAAACTCTGATATAGTAAACAGTTGGGTATAGTTAACTGAATGTCCAGGTTCCGGCCAAGCACCAGTCATGGCTGAAATTGTTGGCACTCCAGAAATTGTTCCACAAAAGTATCAAGTATTTCTCACAGAAAAGTATTGCAGTAACACATGTTTTGCTATACACATGTTTATTCCGTTTGTGTGTATTGTAACAAAACAAAAAAAAAGCAAATTGGACATAATGTCACACAAAACTCCAAAAATGGGCTGGACAAAGCTATTGGCACCCTTTCGATATGATTGTTTCAAGCATGTGACGCTCCCTTAACGTACCCCTGACCTCTCTTGAAAATTACACACCTGTACTGTTTTCTTATTTCCTGTGCTGCAACATAAATCACAGCACTTACCTCCCCCCTTTAGCGCCCTGCCATCCCCCATTCTGCTCAGCTGAAATATTCGACTGGAGCAGAACGTTGGGGATGGGCGGGGAGGAAGTGTCAGTACTTCCTCCTCTCTGCCAGTCCTCAGTAATGCCCTCTGCACTTGCCGCTATTCGTTC